>NW_027498022.1:0-141275 GCF_021521415.1 Bidens hawaiensis
TTCCACCATCCCATACCTCCGCAAACACTCCTGCTTCCACTCTTCGACCGTGAAATTGTAAACCGCCAAATCATCACTGCCACTTGGTCTCATACGACCGTTGTTCCTGTTGAAAAGATTAGTAAACAAGCCGACAAATTTTCTGATTTCGGACCACCGACCCGAAATCATATCGGCGTTCCGCTCTGTACTCCCAACGAGCATGTAGAACGTCTCCCTAACCTTTGTCCAAAAAATCTTGCTCTTTTGGTAGTCGGCTGCAAAATGACTAAATAAATTAAATTTCCATTTAACTTTTTTATTTAACTTTTTTATTAAAAATCATTTTTAAAAACGTTAAAACAATTACCGCAACGCCGATCCTCAGAAATGACTATCCAAGCCCGACACAAGGCTTCCTTCTCATCCGATGACCACGGAGTGGCTTTCCGTTTCGCCTCTCGGAGTCGAAGCCGGTCCCGACTCGTCCGTTGCAACTTGTTTTTTCGGTGGACGCGTCTTTTTGGTCCCGTAGCTTCACCGTGTGATTCTTGTGTCTCCGGAACAACAAAGTTAGGAGACGGTTGTGTGTTGGATGGTTGAAAGCCGGATGATTCTTGCGGCTCCGAATAAAACATCGGTTGGTGCGGTGACGACCATAAATCATCGTCAAGATAATCTGAATCAAGGTTTGGGAACCAATTTCCAGCCATTTTTTTTAAAAAAAAAGTTGAGAAGATGAATTGATTTTGGGTGAAGGTTTGAAGTTTTGGTATAAAAATGGGTGAAATGGGGTATAATTATAGGAAAAATATTTTTTTTTTGGTTTGTTCGGCTCCCAACGGTCAAAAAACCATCAAAAGTTGTGCAGCCCTCTCTCTTCTCCCGCTAACCGGCTCACGCCTGCATTGTTTTTCGCGTTAGCGCCCCATTAGCGCCACCGCTAGCGCCCTGGTGGTGTGGTGTTAGCGCCTGGGGCTCTAGCGCCCCCCGTTGAAGCCCCACACCCCTCAGTCTAATAACTAGCATATATTTGATTCGATCACCTAACGCAAAAAGACAAAACATTGCATCATTTCCTCTTCATAATAATTTAGGATAATGTATATTAATATATTAATATTTATTTCGTATAAAGGCATAAAGTATTGAAATCAATATTTTAAAAACCGGTATTTTAGTTGTACCAGATTAGGCTAAAAAATGGTACAACCGGTTAAACCGGATTATAGCGGAAAAATGTTCAACCGGTTGGATAGGTTACTTTATAATTTCCTGTAAATGTAACTGAAATCCAAAAATAACCGAAAAGTAAATGATTCCATAAAAAAATGATCCAAAAGTTATTCATATTAAAAATAAGGTTTATTGGATTTTAATAATCCAAACTTGGCCTATTGGCCGATATTAATCCCAACTTAAAAAATTCCCTAGAATAATCCCAACTTTCACTCTATTGGCATCCACTGAGCCTTTTATAACAGGAACTATTCAGTTAGTTTTAGGACAAAATATGTCATTTCTACAAATTGAGAGGGACAAACGAAAAATAAAAATTAACTTACAAACTCAATGACACGGCGCCAACACTATCGCGGTTGCCGCCACCGACACCGCGATCCTCGACACCGCCACCATCATGTCCGCCCCGTCGACACCGCCACTACCACCGCAACCTCCGCCACTGCCTACAACCCCCCCCATCGGTGGCGGAGGCTGCAGTGGTGGTGGTGGTGGTTACGGTGTTGACGACGGTGGTTGTGGTGGTGGTGGTGGTGGCGGTGTCGAGGGTCGCGGTGTCGGTGGCGGCAACCGCGATGGTGGTGGCGCCCGTGTCATTGAGTTTGTAAGTTAATTTATATTTTCCGTTTGTCCCCCTCAATTTGTAGAAATGACATATTTTGTCCTAAAACTAACTGAGTTAGTTTCTGTTAACAAAAGGCTCAGTGGAGGCTAATAGAGTGAAAGTTGGGATTATTCTAGGGAATTTCTTAAGTTGAGATTAATATCGGCCAATAGACCATAGTTTGGATTATTAAATTCCAATAAACCTAAAAATAATGCAAAAGCACTCAATTTTTTTAAAAAATAGTCCTAAAATTTACACGTTTGAATATTAATTGTTGTTTTAAAAGTAATTTTAAAAAAATATGGGCCGCAAATATAAAAAACTTATCGGACATAAAACCGGTTTGCTGGTAAAAACCGGTATTTTAGACAAAAACTGCCGGTACGACGTTCTGGCAAACCGGCCAAAAATATCGGACTTAAAATGCCGGCTTGCTGTGCGGAATCCGCTTTAACCGGTTTCAACCGGCTAGTTTGAACCGATTTTTAAAACACTGATTGAAATTATTAATAAAATAATCCAAACGCGTAATTTGTACTTGAATTCATCATAATAGCAATCAAACGCTCATACAATGTAAAATTTAACCCATAGTAAAGTTATTGTAAAGTTTAAGAAGGGTGAGATGTAAATCATACCTCTATCTTAAGAAATAGAAAGATTGCTTTTAGTGTGGCTTTTGGCTCTACAAAGACCTACATGTAAGGCATAATACAAAGTATATATTGCTAGTGTGCTGATGATGGTTTCCAAACTGTAGAATTAGAAAGTTACCACTAATATACACGCAACATCATATAATATACGAACACATTGATAAATGATGGTAGCAAGCAAAGTCCGTCTAGGATGTACACTCCCCTGAAGGTTGTTAACGCTAATTGTACGTCTCCATGAATTCCTATTATGAACTATGTCCTCACATAGATACATCTTTACAAAATCTGCCTAACCAGTTTATCTCAGGTGAGTCTGGGTTTGCCTCTACCCCCCCCCCCCTCTTCTATAGTGAGGGTTTCCACTGCTTTAAGTAGGGTGTGCATGGTTCGTTTCGGTTAATGAAAATAACTGAAACCATAACCAAACACTTCGTTGTTAAAAAACAACAACCGTCGTTTTCCGTTATTAGCAGTTAATTCGGTTCGGTTAATTAACCACTAAACCAAACTTTTAACACATACTAAATTTTTTTGACCCTTCTTAAGTATTTTACTAAAATCAAAACCATGAACATTATAAACAACCATCAACTCAATTTTAAGTTTTCACATGTGAATAGTTAATTGTCAAAGCCACTTTATAAGAGAATAAACGCAATTAAAGTTATTGCCACTCAGTGGCGGACCCAGGATTTTTTGCCAATGGGGTCCCATATTTTCGGTGTTCAAATTTTTCGGGTCGGTCGTTGTTCAGGTCGGGTCGAGGCGAAGACATAATAAAAAACAATATCATAATAAAACTTTCTTTTCAATCATCACTACCTGAACGGGTCAAAATGGGTCGGGTTGACACATAAACACTTTGTTTTCCCTTTCTTAAACATTTTTGAGATAGAACCTAGATCCACCCTTTCATAAGCATGTGTTGAAAACCATTAACTTAAACTAGTGAAAAATAAAACTGGTATTTTAAAGTGTTTGAATGTTTCTAAAGAAAACCATGCATAAAGTTGAAAACAATGATATGTATTTTAGAGGTGTTTGAATGTTTCCAAAGTTATCATTGCAACATTAGCAATCAAATGATTGATTAACACTAAAAATTAACACAAAAAACCAAAAACTGAGCCTTGTAAGACTTGAACCCATGACCTTTCAAAGATAAAACAAGGGACTTTCCACCAGACCACATCAACATTAATAGTATGGGTTCCAAGTATTAAATCTTATGGGGTCCTCAAAAAATTTAATATACCGCTTCTAATAAATTTTTAAAAAACATTGGTGTCCCGGGACCACGATCCACACTATGTGGGTCCGCCCCTGTTGCCACTTGAAATGAATTAATATATGTTACTAATGGAATGAATTATCCAGATTAAAAATAAAATGATTAAAAAACAGTTGGATAGATATCATTATAAAATGGTACATTATATAACTAGAAGAAGATGATTGTAATAGATAAATATTGGTTAATCGAATCAGTTTGTTTTGGTTACTAAAAAAATGGTTAACATAACCGAAAAATTGGTTATTCAAAAAATCAAAAAGTTAACCGTCAGTTAATCATTTGGTTCGGTTTTTTGATTAATTCGATTTCGGCTCAGTTAGTTCGGTTTTATGCCCTCCCTTAGCTCTAAGTCGTCGCATGTTCAAACCATCTTAATCTTCCTTTCGTTATCTTATTTGAAATACTAGTTAACCCTAGTCTTCTTCTTAAAACATATTTTCTTATCCGGTCTAACTAGAAGGTTTTCCACACACGATGCAAAGTGAAACTTGTGTTATATTACACAAAAAGGTATCCTACATATTTACATATAAAAATTTAAAATGTTAATAAAATATTAAAGCATTGCTAAAGAGCAACTATGGAAACATATATGAGATCGGCACCGAACCGACAACGATATCGAGAATAATGAAAAAGATTGACTGAATATATAAACTAAATACGGCGGTACAATAGTGGTTTGGAACTGATAATGAAAATAATATTGAAAAATACCTTAATACAATTTATACCATAATGAAACTAAAAACCATAAAAAAAGATTCAACCTCGTGTGGAATTTTCCCTGGCTTGATCCATGTGGTCGTCATTTTTTTTGCAATTGGGTTTTCCGTTTGACCGTTTGTATGACCATCTAGAAAAATGACAGAAAGGTCATTTTGGGCCGAGGTCTGTGTAAAAACGATTTTAAACTCTAGGGTGAGCAAAAAATCAATTTCACTTGATCGATTCTTCAAAGATTTGCACCACTGGACCTTGAGGTATCGATTTTTACTATGTATCTTCATATTGGGGCTTTTTTAAGTGTCATGGTTGGTGTATTTTTTTAGGGTACATCTACCCGAGCAGGAGTCTTCCACTGTTCGAACCTTACTATATGTATGGTAAGTAGATTTCGATTTAGTTTAAAGCTTAAATGTTTAAAATAGGTTATGAGCATACCAACTAGTTTGAAATTGTAATTTTATTGATACTGCATGTGATGAGCATACCACATTGTTTACAATTAAGGTTTTCCATGGAGGTTTATTTAATCGAGACAAAATGGAAAAAGACGTCCTTAATGTTTGATTTGATTTTCAGTAGACGTCCTTTATCGAAACAAATAGCAGAAGACATAATTCATGTATCAAATCTTTTTTACGTTAAGTCCTTTGGGCCTAACCCATTTAATTTTTTCCATTAAATCTTATCATGTGCAATACACATGAGGGTATTTTAGTCATTTTACTCATACTAATAAATAAAATATTAATATTTAATAATTAAAACTAAAAAATATAAGTATTTCTCTCTCTCTCTCTCTCTCTCTCTCTTCATCTCTATCCCCCCCCCCCCCTCTCTCTTTCTCTGCATATCATCATATTCTAAAGAAATCATAATCTTTATCCTATCATCAACCCACAACCTCACAAACTACATCCCTAATACCGCCACTAACAACACCACCTCAGCCATTGCACCCAACCACCACTGTCGGTCACCGTGTGTCGTACTCTCCTCAACAACAACCCCCAACCCACATCATTTCACCTCATCATCTTCCCAAATCCAGGAAATTTGATTAGGGCCTTTTTGTCTGAACCTTTCCGATGAACCAACACATTTATTATTGAAGCCCTAGATCTACTAGAAAGGGTCGAAACCTAGATCTTCGGTGAAAAAACTTTGTTCATCACTCATTTAGCCCATCATCTAAGAGAAGAAACAATCGATGTTGCAGCTAGCCATGGTGTTGTTCGATTCCTTTCTTTGAAAAGATTGCCGAAAAATGTGTTTTTATAGTTTCCCCTTTGAATAGATTGTCGGAAAAATATGTTTTAAGGCTCCTCTACTAATCCCATTTCCAATGAATCAAGTCATCGAACAAGTTTGTATCTTTTATAGACATTTTACCACCACTATTCAGATCTGCAAAAAAAACATGATTTTTTTTCAGATTCGTTTTTTCAAATGTTGATGTTGATGGGGACGACGATGGTGTGGTATGTTGGTGGTGTACTTGTGCGATTCTAGGTCGCCTGAACCAGAGCTGCTCGGAGAAGATGAAGTGGGTGGAAGAGAGAGAGAGATTATGCTTTTATATATAATTTTTTAGTTATTAAATAAATGATGCGTAAAGTTACAAAACTACCCTCATGTGCCTTGCACATGATCAATTTAACGGAAATTTTTTAACTGGGTTAGTGCTAAAGGAATTAACATGAAAGGGATTTCAAACATGAAGTATGTTTTCTGCCATTTCTTTTGCCAAAGGACGTCCATTGAAAATACGTTCAAACATAAAGGACGTCTTTTGCCATTTTGTCTTTACTCAATATCCTAATAGAGAATACGTAGATGCTAAGGTTTCCTACACTGATAGTGTTGATATTGAGTATTTTGAAACTGAGGTGTTGAAAGAGACGCTTAAAGATTTAGGATATCTAAATAATGAGGTTGTACTTTCATTATAATGAGCCACATGTTTATTTGGATTGAGGAATTCACCCTCTGGGTGATTATAGTGACTTCTGGCCTATGGTAACATTTCAGTTTTTCTATATTCTTGTATTTGTATTATATACTCAACTCGGGTTTGTTATTCCGATTATCCGCATTAAGAAATCTCGTATTTATTGAGTGTTGTAACATCCAAAAAGTTTTGGTCCAAAGTTGACAAACTTAGTAAAGATGAAGGACACAAAATTTTTCCAAAATATATAATTGAGAATATGAAAATAAGAAAGTGGGTTTATCCCACATTGGTAAAATAAGAAATTAAAGTTTTCCCATATAGGAGAAAGAAGAAAGTGGAGTTATCCCACATGGGTATAAAAAGAAAATGGATTTGTTACATTAATAAAAAAAGAAACTTGCGAGCTCCTTATAAGAAAAATGGATCACCAGATAATATTCTTGCATGACAGGACCCTTAGTAGCCTTAGCAAAAGTAAGAAGCACTCGACATGCATGGGCTTAGGCGATGGGCGCAATGTGGCGCTTTGATGGCGCAATTTGCACGTCGCACACTTGTATCAATACGAGCCGCTTGAGAGCCACCTTAATTTTATGAAAGTAGAGAGACCAAAAGTGAAAATTTTGAATTTTTTATCCATCGTGCTATGCGACGACCAAGGATTAAGCCCATCGCACTACATGACGGACCTGGGAGAAAATTGAGATTTGGGCGGCGTCGCGCTACGCGATGGACCGATCCGTGAATCATCGCACTACGCGACGTAGCCTTTACGTCCAGGTGACACGTGTTGTCATGTCTCAGGGCACGTGACACCATTGGCAGATCTATGGTTGACGATGCCACCCTAGTGGCGGCGTCATGCTTCGCGATTTCCAACACCTTTATCCATTGCGATACACGACGAATTAAAATAACCAGAGGCAACGGAAGGCCCCATCGCACTACGCGAAAACTAGTTTTATTTTCCATCGCAATACATGAAGGAGTGGAAATTTAGCCTATAAAAGGGGGCCACATGGCTCTCCCCTCATTCACAACAAACACATTTTCGCACACTCACAAAACATACATTTTATATCATAAAGCCTGCCACGATTCCGAGCCCCGAAGTTCCAAAGATTTAAGCCTGAGTACGCGGCATATAGTAGAAGTCTGGCTCGATCAAGCTTAGGTATTTAGCTCCAAGTGTAAGGTAGAGGTTCTGCTTAAGTTATTTTTATATTATATGGCTTAGACCCTAGTTACCCAAACCTTGATCAAATTTTAGATGTCATAAGTTTATACATACAAGGGGTATTGTCAAAATAATGTTTCATCATGAATAGGAAACGTAAGATTTTACATACAAGGATTATAGTTAATTGATGTTTCTTCTTAAAGAAGAAACCTAACATAAATGTTTCTACATAAAGAAGAAACATAGCACACGATTGGTAAATAAATAGAATGGTTACAAGTCTAAATATTTTATTCATACAAATGATCTATCAAGGTTTAAAGCTATCAAAACCAGACTAAAGTTCTATAGCCGGATCAAGAGATGCAACATCCCGTTTTTAGTTTCGATTAATAAAGTAATGATATTAAATTATTAAGAGTTGGGCTTGTGTTGGGTTAGGTAAAATGGGTAATGCACTTGGGTTAATAAGGAAAGGAGAAAGACCATGGGCTTAAGCCTATGACCTATGGTATTACCTTAATTAACCCATAATTTATTCATTCTCATCCATTCCATACACCACCAAAACACACACTAAGCTCTCTCTCTATTTTCTCTCTCTCTCTCTAAGCCGAAATAACCAAGAAAACCCGAGCATCGAGCCAAGGTAATAAAGTTGTGACATTATATGGATCCAAACAGCCGACACCCTAAACCATTAAATTCACGAGATCCGGATGGAATCGGATATAAACCGATAAAAATATGATCTTAGGGGTCACTCTAGCTCAGATCTAGATCGAACAGAACGAAAAACAGTGAAAAACAGTGGAAAACGAGTGAGATCTTACTTTATTAATTGATGAAAGATAGCTTAAAGGATTAACGAGTTAACAATAAAATATTATTATAGAATTCTAATGGAAATTGTGTTAAGACAGTTAATGAAAATAAAATTTTCCCAAGCTGATCTGGCAGCTCGACCCCAGCCAGGGGCTCTGCCCCTTGGACCCCGCTGCCAGGGGCGCTGCCCCCGGACCCACGTTCATTGAGGGTTATAATTTAACTAGAAACACGAGATGGGTAGTGATAGTTAATTGATACGTGTAATTGTTATACAGTTAGTAGCGCACAACTAAAGAAAGGAATAACCATTAACGGTGAACGTAACCGAGTTCAGGTGAGTTTCTAGCCCCATTTCCTTGTTATGTTTTCGGAGCTGTATGCATACTCAATGTGACTAGTTAATACACTTACCATAAGTGGTAAGTGTATGCATGGATGATATATGTGATTGATATTATATTGTGAATATGAATGAAAGCTTGTCGGTGCGTGAACGATCTTCGGATATTACACGTATCGTCAAGGAAGGTGAGTGTTAGAATATATAACTGTGTATGTATGAAAGATAAAGCAGGGCATGTGCGGAATTGTATGAATGTTAGTATGAAAGTATGATAGAGTGAAGGTAGGGAGCATACCCTAATCATATTTGCGAATGTAGGGAACACACCATAATAATATTTGTGAATGAAGGGAACAGACCCTAATATCTGCGAATGTAGGGAACAAACCATAATAATATCTGCGAAGATCTTAGGACGAAATGTATGCATATATGTATATATGAGAGAAAGAATTCAAGTATGAAAGTATGAAAGTATGAATAAAGGTAAAAAGCTAAGTATGTTATATGTATCTATGGATGCGTATATAAGTAACTATATGGATGTATTGTATGCTACCTGTATTAACTAGAACTCACTCAGCATAGCTGACTTTTAGTATGCACGCAGGTGAATAGATTGTAGCAGTTGGCTTGAGAGAAAGACACATGACAGGATTGAAGGGACTGGCTTCCAAAGAAGTTTTGTCATGATGTTTTAAAGACAATATCGAATGATTGTAATGAATGTTGGAAGTTTTATTTATTTCGTGTAAGTTTTAATTAACTTTGATATTTAGAACCGTATTATGAGTAAATCCAACTCTAATGTAGGGCACCGGGATTAGGGCCTTACAAGAGACGATCCGGGTATTTATGTAACCCTATTTTATTATAGGTTAAGCATCATGCGCTCATAAAGGTTTTCAAATGAGATCACCACATCACTCAGAACAAACAATCAAAAGTGAATACGTTAACCTTTAAAATCAGTCAAACAAGTTTATACTCATTAAGATAAACGAGTTGTTTATCTTAAAAGTTAGACAAATGTTTATATGCGATTACGTGATCTCAATAATAACACATGTGTCTGGATCCAAACGTAATTTAAAAAGCAGTCATAACCAGTTCTCCAAACGGGCTATGTGGCGCGGAGAACCTTTGAATTGTGTGTGTATGGTAAGTGGTACATATCTCGGGATGGAAAGATATTCCAGCTGAGTTTGTACAAGAAAACTATCTTGTCAATTAAAAATTTGTTAAATGTTTATAGAGTCAACGATTAACCAGCATATCGTTGACGTATGTTTTCAACATTTCAGGGAATCAAGTTTAGGACATGTAGCAAGGAGTTAGAGTCACTCATGTAGTTAGATGCTCGCTATATGAAGATGACTCAATTTTCAATTACTATAATATTGTAAACATATTAAGCAGGAAATGTAAGTCAAGTATTTGGGTATTTAATATCTGAAAATTTTTTGAAATAAATAAATATTTTATTGTAAACAAAGTCTTTCGCTAAAACAACACGCAACTCTGATATATATATATTTACAAAACAAGTGCCAACAATTGGTCACACTTCTAGGCCCTAAATCGGTGTGTGAAACGTGTTTATGATATTCATCTCATTTTAAGTTTATATGTCATGTTTGATCGTCCATCGAACCCTAGGATCGCTTATTTGGGCTTGTTATTACTTTTACTCAAATTACCGGGGGGGGGGGGGGGGGCTAAAATATATAAATTCTTGTGATCCCTCCTCACCGTGTCGCGTTAATGTTGTAATGTGATTGGTATGAAAAGTTGTTAGTTTATAAAAAGAGTTTTGCTACACACAAAGTCGAGTTTTAAATTTATAAATTGATTTTTATCTTAACTAGACCAATACAAATAGGCACGTGTACCTATCGTGTATGTCTTATTTATTTAACCTGAAGTAAACATCATAATTGTTTTGGTTTTAACAAGTTAATTTTGAAAGAGATTTAAAATCATAAATAAGGACAATATTTTTGGGTTTTGTTTATATTTTTATAGATATGATCAAGGATAAAATTATACCATCTTGGTTAAAACTCTTACTGTCTTAGTTTAATAATTAGTTGGTAAACATGTGATATAAACTTGCTTTGGTGATTAAATATGGGAATAACACCTTATTTTTGAGTCTTGTTATTCTATGATAAAAGAAAAAAATATGCATAACTTCATTATCTCCAATAAAACATTATTTTATGTAAGCAAGTTGGTTTATATTAAGCATTCATAAGATATTTCAGTTTAAAGATGAGACAATCCCTTAAATTACTAAGTGAATTGTCTTTGATATTTTAGCATAACTAACCTTTGTATTATACTTAAAATACCAATTGAAATTAGTTAAGTTGTAAATGATCAACCTTGAATTAACAAGTGTTAACCCACACAACTATTGAATAATTGTAGAACTTTGTAATAACACCCTAGTGTTGTTTAAAATAAATTATGTTGCACACTCACTTGACAAGTAATCAACCAATTTTGATGGATTTACTTTCAAAATTTGTTTTCACATCATTTCCAACGTTCCCATTTTAAAGATGAATAATTCCTACTAATACTTCACTTGGTCCATGTTTATATTATGATTTAGGCTTATTAACCAAGCCCTTATAGGAATGGTAGTTCCCCAGATATCATCAAACTCGATAATTGGTATCTCTTTCAAAGTTTATATTATCCAAGGCCTTACAAGAGTGATAGTCCCCCCAGCTTATCGTCAAGCTCGGAACTTGGTGTATCTTTTAAGAGTTTTTTAATATTCCTCATCAAGTGTTATTTATAACATAACCTTTAGTTTTTATAAACCGATCACATGTTTATCCAATATCATTAAACTTAGTTAAGATTCATTATAAACTAAGATAAGATACTATGGAAGTTTAGCCAATACTAAGCATAATGTTATACAACAAAGTAATAGATACAACTAATCAAATTAGAACAATCCAACCAATTTTGTAACATCCCCAAAATTTTGGTCCAAATTTGACAACTTAGTAAAGTTGTAGGATCAAAATTATTCTCTAAAATAAGTAATGAGAAAATTTAAATAAAGAAAATAAAACCATTCTATAAGGAAATAAAAAAATATCCAATAAATAAAGTTATCTTATGTTATGGATATGGAATAAGGAAATTCCATCCCACATTGAAAGATGTAAGAAAGTGGAAACATTCCACATGGATATAAATAAGGAAGTTAAAATCCATCCCACATGGAAAGCGGTAAAGATTTGGAAGCTCTTTATAAAGAGATAAAATTCCATAGTAATATTCTTTTATGCCTAGCATGCACCTAGTGGTCCTAGTTGAGGATGCGAAGCCCCCGACGCGTACGAGCACGGGCACGGACACGGGCTTGGGCGATGGGCACAATGTGGCGCTTTGATGGCGCACAATGGGAGGCTCATGGCACATTCATCTCTCACACCAAACCTCCCTCTCTCTAGAATTACTCTCTCTACCTCGGTTTCCGTGCCACAACCCAACAATCGTCACCATGTAATCCATGCCATATACCGACGATACCTCGAAGTGTGTGCCACCCAAAAATAACCCTAAATTCTATCTTGAAGTACGTGTATGACACGATGACCACCATATGTCGCCTCGTTTTGCGTGCCGAGCATCGTAGTGCGTACCAATCTCTGAGGTTCCGACAATTTAAGCTCTAGAACGCGATAGAGAGTGGAAGTGCTGCTCAATCAATCTTAGTAATAGCACTTCGAATACCTGTGTAAGGTAGGGTTCTACCTAAGTCATTATTTTATTATTATATTATATGGCTTAGACCATAGTCAAGGGTATAGCCCAAACCTTGGTCATTATTATATTTACATAACTTTAAGCATACAAAGGATTATAGTAATGTTTCTTTACAATTAAGAAACAAATAATTTTTCATTCATAAGGATATAGTTAGAATATAGTTTCTTGACAATTAAGAAACATAGCATTTTATATACATGAAATATAGTTAAAATATTGTTTCTTAATAATTAAGAAACCTAAGATTTTACTTTCCAAACTTGCAGTCAATGAATGTTTTTTCATGAAGAAGAAACAGATTATAGGTGTTTTTTATGAAGAAGAAACTCAACATATGATTAGTAAATAAACAAAAGACTACAAGTCTAAATATTTCATTCAAACAAATGATCAATCAAGGTTTAAAGCTATTCAAAACCAGACTAAAGGTCTGTAGCCGGATCAAAGACGATCCAGATATTTATATATAAATCTATTTTATAGGTCAACCATCAATCAATCAATCAGTTAGTCATTCACAATCAAGGTTTCAAACGCACACCGACGGTACAGGTGAATGCGTTAACCTTTGCAATGAGTCAAACATATTTATACCCGATATGATGAACGGGTGCTTATCTTAACGAGTCAGTCAACGTTTACATGAGATTACATGTTCTCTAAAAACGTTATAATACAATATAAAAAATAAAAGCAACTCAAACCGAGTACACATGTGTCTAGATCCAAACATAACTATTCAGCCTAATAAGTCAAAGGCCAGGTGGCCGCGGGCTAATGGTCATAACTAGTTCTCCTTGCAGGGGCTACATAGCTTGGGGGAACAATTGTGTGTGTGTAGGGTAGTGGTACAAAGCCCAGAAGTAGAAATACGTCTGCTGAGTGTACAGAAAACTATAATTGTATTGTAATCGTCATTCAAATATTTAATAGAGTCATACGTGTTCACCAGCATATCGCTGACGTATTTTTCCCACATTTCAGGGAAACAGATTAGCACAGGTAGCAAGGAATCTAGTCATTCATGAAGATAGACGCTCGCAAGGTAGAGATGGCTCAGTTTTAAATTACTAAATATTATTGTATGATTTATAAATCAAACACTCGGGTATTTATTATCCGAGAAAAGTTTTAAATAAATTAATATTTTATTATAACCAAAGTCTTTCGCTAAAATAAACCGCAACTTTGATATTTTTACAAAACAGATACCAACTAATGGTCATAAGCCTAGGCCCTAAGCCGGGGTGTGACAAATTTGGATGACTAATCTTTGATGCTAATGACTTCTTCCAAAAGCATAATATCCTTGATCTTTAAAAAGTGGATGGATGGGTTAAATTCCTTATTAATAGTGGTGAAAGGAGGTGTGCGAAGTGTATTAAGTGTTCTTCAAGGTGTGTGGTTTTCCCTTAAATGTGGTGGATGAACATTTAATTTATTGGCTAAGCATGGCACTAAACACAGCTCGTGTTGACATGGGCACGCCCATGTTGACTAGTTTGTCTGATTATATTAATTTCTCGTTGTTAGAAAGTACAACAGGAGAGAGAATACAACCCGTGTTTATCATGGACACGGCATGGTGAGTCAGGAAGCTTCTATTTTGTATTTCTTTTGTACTATCAACAGGGGGAGTGTTTATGTCAACATGGCCCGTGGTTTCATCAGTTTTGTCTTTTCCTATTTTACTTTCAACATGAGCCATGTTGCGACTTCTGAATTTTGTCCTTTCCTCGTATGCTTGTACCATGTCCATGACTTGCTTCAACATGGGGTGTGTTGAGACCGTTTTCATAGTTTTTCTCCATTTATCTTCATATATCATATTTACAAAACAGATACCAACTAATGGTCATACGCCTAAGCCCTAAGCCGGGGTGTGACAGGTTGGTATCAAAGCCATCGATCTTAGCAAATTACGTATCTAATCATATATAGGATTTGATCAGAGATAGATATCAATCTTATAAATAAGAGCTATCGGTTTCAACGAATTGTTATTAGTATATTAGTACTTAAGCTTTAACTACTTGTTGAATAAAGTATGGATAAGCAAAGATTGAAAGTTTGCATATTCCTAAAGATAATCTGTACAAACTACTTTGGGTATATATGCCAAGTAGCTAGACATTCAATCACTGCACTTGAATCTGAGCCATCAGATATGGCTAGTAATTACAGCTATTATACAAGCTATTTCATTCAAGAACAAACTGACAGTTCTTAACTTGCCATATGAAAGTCAACCAAAGTATCTTTATGGCAATATACAAATACAGGTAGAAAGAGCAATCTTATTACCTAACCATCAGTTACAATAAATTAGATATTTGACTGAAAAATATCTAAATTTCAATCATAGAATTATTCAAATAAGATAAATTGTACGAATAAGTTTGGAACATATTCCTACCTTTTAATCAAACCTCACGCAGATGTCCGATTACAAATGTTATACTAGTCAACCTCGATCCGGTTAAGGAAAGGGATGCATTGGAAAGTCTCTACTCCCAATTCCTATATCTAGCGATGAAGATTCATATCAGACAACAACGGAAGAAGATTCTAATTCATTTGACTCTAACATTCCATTAGCTCCGATAATTTCAAAGCAGCACAGAGAAGGTTCAAGTAGATTCAAGAAACCAATATTGTCAAAGGGAAGAAGAGTAATGCCTAATTCAGAAGATAATTATCAGGAACAACAATATTTCGATTATCCAGCATTTCAAAATCCTTACTTCGGTAACACTAAAGGAGAATGCTAGAATACAGATCAAAATTCCTTAGAAGGAATGTATGACATTGAAGATAATTCAATTTACTACGAAATCAATGTCAGAAAATTAGCAGAAGAAATGCTTAAGGAAGAAATGGAAAACGAAGTAAGATAAAGAAAAGAGGAGACAAATAAAAACATTAACAAGGAAAACAAGATCAAGAAGTTAATCATTCGCTGGAAGAAGTAGACAATAAGATAGTTGTAATCAGTATAGCAATAATAGTTTTGTACATTCTTGCTACTACAACATAAATTAAAGATATGTTTTATTTCTTTGAAATACTAAACTTATCTTTAAATTATGTCAAGGAATAGAAAGCATAAACTCTTAAGAGTAACTTTCCTAGCAAAGTCCGGAAGGAAAGGAAAAGAATATCAGTTTAAGAAAAAGTCCAGGTGGACAAAATCTAAAGGATAAGTAACTCCAAGTCAATACCAAAGAAATATTTAGCAAAAGAGACATATATAAACTTAGAAAGAGAATTAGAGAAATTCTCATGGGTTGTCTGTACACAAGGTATGCACTAACCATTTCAAGAATATACAATGAAAGACAAAGTAATTACATAGAACCTTATCAATCATCAAGATATTTGGAAAATGCTATGGTAATATACAATTTCCTTAATATCATCTCACAATCAAAAGGAAAAACATATGGATTATGCCCAAAACAAAACGAATAACCCCAAGGAAAAGTTGGTTGAAATCCAAGAAAAAAAAGAAGCAAAGTTATAAAGAAATTCTTCTAAGAATAAGAAAAATTTATTAGACGTTTCGTAATCAAAAGATTTCTAGTACTTGTAGCATTAAGATTCACATACCACGTAGTATATCATCAGTATATAAGTTTCTTTCATGCTGATACAGTTCTATTTACAGAATGATGAACTTAAACAGTCAAGCAAATAATGATGAAGTCTCCAATCAAATAAGCAACAAGAACATGACAGAACTGACCATGAGATTCATTAACAATATTTAGTCAAAGTGCAAGAGATAATTCATGACACAATAACTTCTCTCACTGATGCGATGAAAGAAGAGATACATAAAGTTAAACATTCAAATAAGGTCGTCAGAAACCATCCTTATCATAAACCTTCACATCATGATAATAGCATTCAGAATCTCAAGATTGATAGTCGATTCAATAATAAGCTCAAGAAACCTTTAGTATCTCAATGTTGTAGTTTTAAGGATTTCAAAACCTATGAACCAAAAGAATTTTATGGCAACCAAGGTGTTATACCAACTTTACGATGGCTTGAAGAGATCGAGTCCATCATCATCATTAGTCAATGTACAGAAATTCAAAAGATTCAGTATGCATCTATGAAATTCAAATGTGAAGCTCTGGAATGGTGTAACTCTCTAATCGTAAGAAACGGCAGAGAAACCTTATATCAAATGAAATGGGAAGCATTCAAAGAACTTGTATTACAAAATTTTTACCCTTTACCAGAAAACAAGTTTCTAAATCACAAAATGGATGGAACTAATCTCATGGAGTACAATACTAGGTTTCTTGAATATTACCAATCAACTACGCGTCTAGACAACTCGGAATACGACAAAGTTATTCAATACATATCATGATTACCCAAAGATATAGGAGATTTAGTAAAAACCCATATGCCACAAACTATCTCCTCGGCTATGGAATTAGCCAGATATTTGATCAACAGTATGAAAAGGAAAACTGAGGTTAAAGAGAAAAATAGTGTAATAAAGAAAGAAAAAGCAACAGTCAAACAAACGAAGAAGATCAACCAGGAGAAACCATTTATATACAACAGACCAATCTGTCAGAACTGTGGAAAACGACATTATGCAAAATATCGAACACAAAACAAGAACAATACTTCTGTCACATGTACTTTCTACAACAAAAACGGTCATTCTGAAGTAGATTGTAAAAGGAAAGCGATTGCATGCTTCAAATGTGAAGAAAAAGGACATTTTAAAAGTGAATGTTCAAAAACACAATAAGCAATAAAAAGATCAGCAACAACAATAATAGAAAGGACGAAACACAAGGAGCATCTGATTACTAAGTATAAAAGCAAACAAGAGGATAAGAAATAGAAAGCCAACTCTTGTAACCGTTTGTAAAATCGTGTTTAAACGAAGTTTTGTAATAGAAAGGGTATTTAAATCCCTAATGTATATAAAGAAAGATATTAGCATACATATACTGTCTTTACACTTGGAAAAGAGATAGTTAAATTTTGAAAGTTCTCAAAATACAAGAAACTTTGTTATTAAATCATCATTTATACAAGACACCATATTAATGAAATCTCCATCTTTCTCCCTACATCTCTTTCTCACATGTTTGGCTATTAGGCTTGTTTTACAATACGTTATTAGCACGAGTTGCCTTTGGAGTTGGATTGCATCATCATCATAAGTCAACATCTCAAGGAACAACATAACAATCGACATGTCAGTTTCACAATATGTATTCGTTTATTGAGGTGTTCGATGAAATTACCACTTACGTTCGGATAAGTTAAAGGTTGTTTACTTGCATTTGGGTGCTTAAGGGGGTATTTTGAGTTGGAGTTCTACCCAATTTGTTTTATTTTGGGGTTATACCTTCCTCCTCTTATGCCTTAGCGGTTGTTGTGGGGTGCTAGATGGGGGGCGAGCAACCCGTAGTTTCTCCCCTCCATCGAGTGTGAGGGGTTTGGTCTTTGATTCTTGCTCTAACTCATCTCGAGTCGGGGTCTTTAGGGGTCCGTTGTCTTTTGTGATTTTTTTGTTTTCTGTTCTCCTGTGTACATGGCTACCATACAAAGAATTCGAAACGTAAATATATGAGGGCTTGGTCCTAGCTCCTCTAACGGTTTAAGGCCATTTCCCTTTAAGCATTTCCACGAGTGTAAGGATGGTAGACCTGGGTCCTCGAGGTTTTTCCGCTTACTTGAGCACATGCAAAGTACCCATTTCAAAACGGATACTCGGAAGAACCTTTTAAAAGATGCTATCTCCAAGGATTTGGACCTTTTTATAGATGTTGGGGAAGCCCTTAGGGCGGGGGATAAATGGTTATGTGGGAGGTGCATGACGTTGCATGCCCTTAGCAGGGGGTGCAAGCATGCTGATGGTGTCTATTCTTTTTCTGTGGATTCTGGAGATGCTGGAGAATTCATTGTTGGGATCCAGAAACCTAATCGTGTGTCTGTGGATAGGGACCCAGGTCCATCTGTAGGAGTGGTTGGGGATGTATCCCTTTTGGAACGGATTTTTTCCCTTCCCATTCAAATGGTTAAGAGCATACCCCCAAGTTTTCATTTGGTGTTTGCTCAGACTTTGGCATGCGCTTTAAGCAAGGTAGTGGATTCACCATGCTCGATTGAGAATTGGTACTATTGTTTTCGCGTTGTACTTTAAGGGTGGTGAAACCTTCCACTAGGCAGGAACGCAGGTCAGGGAATCGAAAGTCTTTGCAATGTATTAGCATTCAGCAAGCACTTGCGATGTGGAAAGATGGATCTGGTTTTGCTGACTTGGTTCTTTCTCTCTTTGATAACGTGGGGGGAAGCACTTTTTCTAAAAGAGAGGTGGGAGGGGAGGAGGGTTCTGAAAACAGCCTCAATATTAAACAATGTCTCAGGAAAGTCAGGGATGGTCATTTCACAGCTGCAGTCAAGGTATTATGCTCAAGTGGGGTTGCTCCTCTTGGAGATTCAACCATGAAAGCCCTCATTGATAAACACCCAGTGGTGCCGCCTCCGTCCTTGCCTTCTAGCTCTGTCGCCCTGCCTACTCTCTCTATGGATAGGGACTGTGTGCTTAGATGTATCCGATCATTTCCTAAAAGGACCTCATGCGGGAGAGACGGGATGCGGGCGCAAAACTTGTTGGACGCTCTTAGTGGTGAGGGATCAGTGACTTCCATGGGTCTGCTCTCAGCCATCACTGAAGTCGTCAACTTATGGCTAGGGGGTCTGTGCCCCAAGGTGCTCGCTGAGTTTATTGCTTCGGCCCCCTTACCTCTTTATTAAAGCCGGATAATGGAATTCGGCCCATTGCTGTGAGGGCTATCTTGCATAGGTTGGTTTCTAAAGTGGCTATGAAAATGGTTGGGAAGGAAATGACTCAGTATTTAGGGGACTTTCAGTTTGGGGTATCCTGTTTTGATAAGGGGCTTCGAGAAGCCATCGAAGACATAGTTGTATGTGGAGGTCCGTTCTTTGGTGATCTTCAGTGGCGACTTGCAGCTTTACCGATGCGCTTGGGGGGTTTAGGCCTTCTTTCGGCTCATGATGTTGGGGTTTAAGCTTTTGTAGTGTCGAGGGCTCAGTCTTGGAAGCTACAGAATCACATCTTAAGGAATAGCGGAGTTGTCGACCTGGACTCAGACTACGTGCAGGCCCTGGAACTCCTAAATGGCGCTCTCTCAAACTTTGACATCGGCGGTTTCTCTAATAAGGACACCGTCCCACCAAAGCCTCAAAAAACTTTGGCGAATGCCCTTTTTGGCAAAATCGCTCAGAGCCTGGGAGAAGTTTTTGGATTGTCCCCCCGAAAAAAGGCAGTTATTGAATGCTTACAAGGTTCTCATGCCCAAGATTTTCTGACCGTTATCCCGATTGATGGCTTGGGCCAAAGCATGTATGCGGTCGAGTATAGGGCCATTCTTAAGTACCATTTGATTGTCCCAATGTACCCCAGAAGACGAAATATGTCCGATCTGCCGTAAGGCTTGCCTGGATAAATTCGGAGAGCATGCGGTTCATTGCAAGGAGATGCCTGGGTTCAAATACCGACATGATTGGGTGTGGGAAGTTCTTTGGGACATCTTCAGGCGAGCTGGGATATCAGCTAAAAAGGAAGCCCCCGTAAACTTCCTTACAGTCCCCACAGAAGGGAAATCCACTCTACGACCGGTAGATTTGCTCGTCTTTGGTTGGGCCAGGGGAAAACACGCTTGTGTTGACCTCACAGGGGTATCTCCTTTAGCTGGTTTGAGAGATAATGGGTTTGTAGCTCGGCAAGCAATGAAAATGGCTGAAACGAAGAAGGTGGAGAAACATGCTAAAGCCTGCGAAGAGAACCAACATGTTTTTGTCCCTCTGGCTTTTGATACCTTTAGCTCCTTGGCACCGGAAGCTATCCGTTTCCTAACCAGGGTCCAACGGGTTGTGCATAGCAATGTGTCGACTCCAAATGGGCAGGGGTATGTCTTTAGCAGGTTAGGGTTTGCAATTCAGAAAGGGTTGGCGGTGCAGCTTGTTGCCCGCCTACCTGCTATGTTGATGTAATATCTATGTTTTTATATAATGAGAAAAAAAATTATAGAAATATGAAATAAAGAAAATAAATTAAAATAAGACATAAGAATATCCGAACTTTGAAAGTTCGAAGGTATCATTGATAAACGGATGGAATCCGTCAAGATCATTACATGATTCAAGAATGGTTATCTTGAAATTTATCGAGATAGATAAACTAAAGGATTTAGTAAATTGAATTCAAAATACAATCGAGTTAACATCAGTAAATGTTTATAATACACAAGGTAAGGTCAATAGTTAAACACAACTGGCCATTGTTCTTAGAAATTTATAATTACTTATGACAATCTGAACTATTAACTTAATACATCATCCAAAGATGTGAGTTAACAACAAATCAAGAATTCAAATCATTCAAACAACTCTAGTTAAACTCAAGAAACAACTTAGATAGAATTTGATAATAAATCGAGAATTAAGAAATCACTCACAACGAATCTCGAGGAAGAGATTCATTGCAAGGTGGGGAGGATGTAACATCCCTAAAATTTTGGTTCAAAATTGACAACTTAGTAAAGTTGTAGGATCAAAATTATTCTCTAAAATAAGTAATGAGAAAATTTAAATAAAGAAAATAAAACCATTCTATAAGGAAATAAAAAAATATCCCATAAATAAAGTTATCTTATGTTAAGGATATGAAATAAGGAAATTCCATCCCACATTGAAAGATGTAAGAAAGTAGAAGCATTCCACATGGGTATAAATAAGGAAGTTAAAATCCATCCCACGTGGAAAGTGGTAAAGATTTGGAAGGTGTTTAAAAAGAGATAAAATTCCATAGTAATATTCTTTTATGCCTAGAATGCACCCAGTGGTCCTAGCGGAGGGTGCGAAGCACACGACACGCACGCGTACGGGCTCTGGGTCGGGTGAAAGGAGTTGGGCGATGGGCGAAATGTGGCGCATTGATGGCGCAATTTGCACTTCGCATCGCCGCGAGCCGCTTGAGAGCCACCTTAGTGTTTTTGGACAATGAGAGTTAGATACAGAAGTGACAAGCTAACAAAAGACAATGGACCAAAAGTGAAAATTTTGAATTCAGGAAGCCATCGCGATACACGATAAGCCAAGGACAAAGGTCATTGCGTATCGTGATGTACCTTGAGGAGTCAGTGTACACGTGTTAGCTTGTAGTATGGCGGGGGAGAAAATACGGTGCCGCGATACGCGACGAGATTACCAAGACCCATCGGGCTGCGAAATCAACCTTTAAATGGGAGGCTCACGGCTCATTTATCTCTCACACCAAACCTCTCTCTAGAATTACTCTCTACCTCGGTTTCCATGCCACGACCCAACAATCGTCACCTCGTAATCCTTGCAATATATCGACGATACCTCGAAGTGCATGCCACCCAAAAATAACCCGACATTCTATCTCGAAGTACGTGCACGACATGACGACCACCATATGTCGCCTCGTTTTGAGTGCCGAGCATCGTAGTGCGTACCAAGCTCTGAGGTTCCGACAATTTAAGCTCTAGAACGCGATAGAGAGTGGAAGTGCTGCTCAATCAATCTTAGTAACAGAACTTCGAATACCCATGTAAGGTAGGGGTTCTGCCTAAGTCATTATTTTATTATTATATTATATGACTTAGACCATAGTCAGGGGTATAGCCCAAACCTTGATCATAATTATGTTTACATAAACTTTAAACATACAAAGGATTATAGTAATGTTTCTTTACAATTAAGAAACACATAATTTTTCATTCATAAGGATATAGTAAGAATATAGTTTCTTCACAATTAAGAAATATAGCATTTTATATATATGGAATATAGTTAAAATATTGTTTCTTAGTAATTAAGAAACATAAGATTTTACATTCAAAACTTGCAGTCAATGAATGTTTTTCTTGAAGAAGAAACAGATTATAGGTGTTTCTTTTGTGAAGAAGAAGCTCAAACATATGATTAGTGAATAAATAAAAGACTACAAGTCTAAATATTTCATTCAAACAAATGATCTATCAAGGTTTAAAGGTATTCAAAACCAGACTTAAAGTCTGTAGCCGGATCAATAGACGATCCTGATATTTATATATAAACCTATTTTATAGGTCAACCATCAATCAATAAATCAGTCAGTCATTCATAGTCAAGGTTTCAAACGCACACCGACGGTACAGGTGAATACGTTAACCTTTGCAATCAGTCAAAACATATTTATACTTGATAAGATGAACGGGTGCTTATCATAACGAGTCAGTCAACGTTTACATTAGATTACATGTTCTCTAAAAACGTTATAATACAATATAGAAAATAAAAACAACTCAGACCGAGTACACATTTGTCTGGATCCAAGCAAAACTGTTCAGCCTAATAAGTCAAAGGGCAGGTGGCCGCGGGCTAACTGTCATAATTAGTTCTCCTTGCAGGGGCTACATAGCTCGGGGGAACAGTTGTGTGTGTGTAGGGTAGTGGTACAAAGCCTAGAAGTAGAAATACGTCTGCTGAGTGTACAGAAAACTATAATTGTATTGTAATCGCCATTCAAATATTTAATAGAGTCATACGTGTTCACCAGCATATCGCTGACGTATTTTTCCCACATTTCAGGGAAATAGATTAGCACAGGTAGCAAGGAATATAGTCATTCATGAAGATAGACGCTCGCAAGGTAGAGATGACTCAGTTTTAAATTATTAAATATTATAGTATGATTTATAAATCAAACACTCGGGTATTTATTATCCGAGCAAAGTTTTAAATAAATTAATATTTTATTATAACCAAAGTCTTTCGCTAAAATAAACCGCAACTTTGATATTTTTACAAAACAAATACCAACTAATGGTCATATGCCTAGGCCCTAAGCTGAGGTGTGACAAATTTGGATGACTAATCTTTGATGCTAATGACTTCTTCCAAAAGCATAATATCCTTGATCTTTAAAAAGTGGTTGGATGGGATAAATTCCTTATTAATGGTGGTGAAAGGAGGTGTGCGAAGTGTATTAAGTGTTCTTCAAGGTGTGTGGTTTTCCCTTAAATGTGGTGGATGAACATTTAACTTATTGGCTAAGCATGGCACTAAACACGGCTCGTGATGACATGGGCACGCCCATGTTGACTAGTTTGTCTGATTATATTAATTTCTCGTTGTTAGAAAGTACAACAGGAGAGAGAATACAGCCCGTGTTTAGCATGGACACGGCATGGTGAGTCAGGAAGCTTTTATTTTGTAATTTCTTTTATACTATCAACAGGGGGGAGTGTTTATGTCAACATGGCCTGTGGTTTCATCAGTTTTGTCTTTTCCTATTTTACTTTCAACATGAGCCATGTTGCGACTTCTGAATTTTGTCCTTTCCTCGTATGCTTGTACCATGTCCATGACTTACTTCAACATGGGGTGTGTTGAGACCGTTTTCATTGTTTTTCTCCGTTTTTCTTCATATATCATAATGTTTTATTCTTTAAAGCTATATTTACCTAACGATAGAAACTATAGACATTAGTGTTGATTTATTCTAATATTATTACTGATATTACGCTATCTTGCGGATATTTAAGTGCTGAAAAAATGTATAAATTTATATACATCGGCTACGTGACGCGGGAGGGTCTTTCTGCCACGTAGCTCGACAGAGGGAGGGAGGTCCTGTCGATAGAGCGTCAGAGGCTAGTTCGGGAAGGTTCATGGAGAATTCCAAAAGTCCCAAACTAACTTTAACATAAATCCTAAACAGGCCAATATGGTATTGACCATCGAAACCCCATCAATCATTGAAATTGATTAAGGACTTTCATTTAAAATGTAAAAATGAAAAACTTTCATGTTCAACACATGCCCGAGTTTTTTTGAAGAACTAGAAGAAATCGAGAAGATGATGAACTTGAACTCTCAAAAGTCAAACTTCAAGAACTTTGAAAAAAATACACCAAGGATCGGATTTGAGAGAGAGGTTGCGATGAATAGCAAAGAATGAAAGGGTTAGGTGGCTTATTTTTGTATAGATGTGGTTAGGCCTAGGGAACAAGAAATCACTAATTTGATTTTTTTAACAAAAATAAAGAAATCTCAAAAGATCTTGACAATTAAGACTAGTCTTGGGGAATAAGTTGAGTTAATATAATACCAACAATAATTGTTAGTGCATAATTTGTGAATGGGGATTTGCAGTTAAAGTATTCAAGGTTTAAGTATTCAATAGCTACGGAAAAGGGGGTGTTTATTAGTGCACGATTTGGTGTTCGTAGAGATCGAATAAGTTATTGATTGTATAGCGAATGAGATACATTCGTTATAGACTAGCTATTCGTTAAGGTATAAGACCATTCGCTATGGATTGTATAACGAATTGAGGCTTAATCATTAAGTGAATCCCCATTCGTTATGGAAGCATAACGAATGAGATTAAGTTAACGTATGTGAAGCCATTCATGAAAAGGATCACCCCATTCGTTAGTGTTGTATAACGAATGGGGTCTATGTCTATAAATAGGCTTATCCTATTCATTGAATGCGATTGAGAGATCCTAGCTTAAGTTATTCTATACTATTATCATGCCAGATTCTCTCCATAACTTATTGTATCCATCATAATGTATTACATCCTTTAATTTTATGAATAGTATTTAACGTATTCGATCTCGTGTTTATCGTTTTGATGTATCGATGTTAGTGGCTAGATCTTGGCTCATGTTTAAACGTTTTCTCAATTGGTATCAGAGCAGACGGCTGCTCTCGATGCATCAATTTAAGGTATGATTCAGATAGGAGATGGTGTTCTTCGTGTTCATCAGGTTTTGGCATAATATGATAAGATTTGGATCAAATTAAGGTGTTATTGATGGAACTGATAGTAGATTCGTGTTTGCTGAGGTAATACGAAGCTTTCTGTTGTGTTTGGTGGTTAATTATGGTGAATTGAAGGTTTCACATTGAAGAGCAAGTTACTGTTTGATCAAATTCATGACGATTCGGTGGTTCTTAAGTTAAATTGATGATAGATTCGGGATCGTGATGAAATTCCAAGTTTTTGGTGTGAATTTCATGGTTAATTATGATGTTTTGATGAATCTGCCATGGATGAAGCTTGATTTGCAGATTTCGACGATGTAACAGTATTTTCCGGCTATGTAACTGTTATTTTCTGGCGATTCACGTTTTTCCGGTGAACAGTTACAGATCCAATAACTCATTCGTTATGTTACTGTAGCCATTCGTTACGGAAACTTAACGAATGGAGGCCATTCGTTATTGTGTTTAACGAATGTGTTTATATTATGGGTATGACGAATGGAGACTCATTTGCTATCAGATCAAACGAATGTGCACTCATTCGTTATTGGATCATGCGAATGTGAAGGAGCTTAACGTATGAACCTTATTCATTATTCTGACTCATTCGTGACTGAATCAACATTCATTCGTTATTATGTTCATTCGTTGTTTTCTCTCTGGCATCCGTCAGTTTCATAACGAATGAAGTATAACGAATGTGATCTTATTCGTTCAAATGTGTAACGAATGAGGGCTGTTAAATAATAAGTGTGGTAATGTGTAACGAATGTGGACCATTCGTTAATGTATGTGGACACCGTCTTAACGAATGGTGGTTAAGCTATAGTAGGGATAACGAATGAAGCCTCATTCCTCATTGGTTTAAAAAAAAGAAAAAAAAAGAATATTTTAGAAACATTTTCTTAAACGAAATTTTTCTAGGATGTTTCTAATGTATTGGGTACTCTTCTTGTAAATTTTGGTATTCCGGCCGACTTTATACGTGTTTCGACTGGCCGAGGGGGAGACCACAAGTAATTTAAGGAGGAGTTTGTTTGTGAGTTTTGACGATTGTTCAAGATCTTGCTGAATTTGTCAAGAAAAGGGGGAGATAAAACTTTCATTTGAGTTTATTTGGCTTATATCTTCCTACCTTTGCAAGGGTTTCTTGAACATTTACTGCAATTCGGGTGGTAATTCATGATTGCAAAGCTACGTTTGAATGAGTTCAAGACTGCAATTTTTCTTCGATTGCTGATTGGTTTGTTCGAGACTGAAATCTGACTATGTAGGATACGAGTGTCTATTCGTTTACTTATTTCTAAGCGACTTTGATCCTGACTATGTTGGCTAGTATACGGCGGATTACTTTTTTTGAGGGAGACGATTCTCGAATGGATTGATCATAATGAAGAATATACTAGTCTTGTCATTAGATTAAAGAGTTTTATCATTCTGGGTCTATTAGTAGATGTTGGAACTCTGAATCATATGCCCAAACATTAGTGCATCTTTGCGAATGGGATGTTGAAGAGCTTCGAAGAGCTAATTTGGGATAAACGTTATCAAGAGAGGGAAAACCGAAGTGAAAGATGTTGAATGATCGGGTTGTTCATGAAGATGTGTGACGAGGTTAAATGTAAAGATATGTTTTTCTTTACAGGTGCTTACAGATAGGTGATGACTTGTTGCTAACTGTTGAAAGAGTGAACCATATCATACTCCCGTGGATGATCGGGATGATCTCCAAGAGTTGCTCATTTTGAGGGGGGAGATCTAATATGAAAGGGGCTACAAGTTATTTGTTTGCTTAAAAGACTTATAGTTTTGTCCGTCTGCACAAGCCGGAGAATCATCTGTCAAGAGGGTGTTTGTTAGTGGATGATTTGTGACTGGTGATTTGCAGTTAAAGTATTCAAGGTTAAAGTATTCGATAGCTACGGAAAAGGGGGAGTTTTTTAGTGCACGGTTTTGGTGTCCGTAACGATCGAATAAGTTAGAGATTGTCTAGTCTGTTTATTTAATGTAAAATGGCCCATTCACTATGGATTGTATAACGAATGAGGTCCATTCGTTATATAGCTATTCGTTAAGGTATAAGCCCATTCGCTATGGACTGTATAGTGAATGGAGGCTTATTCACTAAGTTAATCCCCATTCATTATGGAAGCATAACGAATGAGATTAAGTTAACATTGTGAAGCCATTCGTGAAAACGATCACCCCATTCGTTAGTGTTGTATAACGAATGGGGTCCATGCCTATAAATAGGCTTATCCTATTCATTGAATAAATGAGAGAGGTCTGAGCCATAAGTTATTCCACACCGTTACTATGCCGGATTCTCTCCATAAGTTATTGTTCTCCATAATGTATGTATTCCACCATTTACGTAATGAACAGTAGTTAAAGTATCGATCTCGTGTTTATCGTATTTGATGTATCGATGTTAGCGGCTAGATCTTGGCTCGTATAACGTTTTCACAGGTTCGAGCCAACCCCGGCCCGTTTCACCATTTTTATTTTTGGAATTTGGTTTAAGTATTATACTTAACTCCTTAACAACTAAATAATAATATAAATATCATGAAATTAATAATTAATATATATTTTATTAAACCCGACATGTTAACTAGTCATTTTTCCAAACCTTGGTTAAAACCATATATATATATATGTATGTATACTAGTAGAGTGTCCGCACGATGTAGCGGGGAATAACATTGTAGGGTGTTAACGAGCCAAGGCTAGCTCGACTCGAACTTTATACCAAGCCGATTCAGCTCAGCTCCAAATTACATAACCTTCTTTTAGTTAACCGCTTCTTCACATTAGTTAGTGAAACAAAACTTAAGAGACGTTATATAATTGAAGCATAATGAATTATAATATCAACGCATAGTCAACTTTTAAGTTTTAAGTGCTATTTATTTGGTTGTCGTTTCTAATTTCTACAATAACCACCTTTTAACCGTAATAACCGTCAACCCCGAATCTATAAATACGTGGCCATGTCCATCCATTCTCCTCTTACAATGGTGGCCCATGATTTTTGACACCGCCTCCACTGCCGACCCATTGCCAAAGCCTTCGGCATCCATCCGCAAAATTCCACCGTAAGAGGAAACTCAGGCATGCGTTGTGGCACTCGGCACCGGATGGTGGCCGGGTATGGGTTACCGGTAGCCCTGGCTGTGTCGGGTGATGAACCGGCACCGAAGCGTTACAAGACTCCGTACCATATCGGTCAGCCTTGCGGTGGGATGATAAACCTTCTTACAGAGAGGGTCGATTCATTGATGGTTTAACACAATCGTTCATATAGTAAACAAATTTTGAGATGATATTTCATGATTGATTTGTTGTGATTAAAAATGGAGAAACCAGAATTGTTACCCTAACGATTGTGTTGAAAAGGGGGAGAGACATGTTACTTTTGATGTCGTCAAACATGCCTAATGTATGGATTTCAATTAGAGTTTGAAAGATTGAGAACAAGATTGGAGATGTTAAAGGAGTTGTGGATTTGGTTTTGGATGAAGCGATTATGTGATTCAAATCATGTTGTTTTACAGGAATTATTGGATTTGTTTATAATATGCATTATGTATACATACAGATTGTAAGTATGATGTTGATGAGCGAATATATTTGAAATAGAGTTAGGAATCATTGCTTTTTGAAATGTAATAATATATTGTTTATGGTTGTGTAAGAAGTATTTTTGCATGTATATTAATAATACTATGGATATGCAACAAAGAATATTACTATGAGCATCATGTACAATATCATAAATATAATTATGTTTGTAACAAAACATAAAATAACACTGCTGCAATGCGCGAGAAACACTGTTAGTTGTAAACATTTATCATTTAAAAAATTTGTATATTCTTGCAGTAATAACTTATACATTTCAAACCGTCCATATGATGTGAAAAAAAATTATATCGAAAGGTCAACAAAAATAAGCCCGCTTAAATGGGTATGCTCAGATTTTTTAATCATATTTTTTGTAAAACATATAAGATTAAAATGGAAAATGGTTAAAGTTGAGTTAAAAGTGGGTAAATATAAGGGGTCAAAGTTGTTACTATTTCTTAAATTAACAAAATTTTGAGTAAATTTGAGGCACCATAATTGTAACTATATTTATTGAAATCAAATAAACGTGGGTGTATTGTGTTTAAAAGACCACTTTACCCCTTTATACACATGTACCTTATTCATTGAAAATTACAAATCCTTTAAAACAAACGTCTTAATTTGCGTTTTACTTATCTATTATATATAGTATAATAGATTAAAGCATAATATATTAAAAATATAAGAAAGTTAAAACATTAAATAGAATTGTCGGGTTAAAATATGAGGGTACAATCTTGTATAAATTTTTAAAATTATCATAAGGTAGTCAAAGTTAAAGGGTAAATATTGTAAATATATAAAGAAAAATTGAATAACACGTGATATTTAAATCGGAGGATTTGTTTTGTAATTTATAGATTTATTTATAGTTTCACATTTGAGTTGTACACTAATGCTTTATTGACTTGTACATCGGTTTTGAAAGTATTTTTATACCGATACTTTGACAAGAATGAGCTCATTGCAACGGTATCTTTGTCTTTTTTAAGCATAAATTAAAAATATAAGCAAAATAAAACATTAAATAGAATTGTCAAGTTAAGGGTTAAAGATGAGGGGGCAATTTTGTATAAATTTTTTAAAATGTTCATAAGGTAGTAAAAGTTAAAGCGTATAAATTGTAAATATATTAAGAAAAACTGAATAACACGTGATATTTAGTGTGTCAGTTACCCTTTTACCCTTGTTATAAATTGTACCCCATGATTAAGTGTTTTAAATTACTTAAAAATTGATGTCTTAATTTGCCCTAGTTTGATGTATTATATATAGTATAGATATGTATATATAATAGTTACTAAAAATCAATAAAGGTTTTTATAATAAAGAGCTTAAAAAGGTTTTGTCTATTTAAAATACATAATTAAAATATATAATATACCTTATTGTTTTACATAATTATTTAGCCAAGTATTTTGTAAATCAATTGTATTTTTATATAAATATTTATATATATTGTTACAACTTTAATATTTATAAGTGAAATGTTTTTTTTTTATTTTTACTTATATAATTTTAATAACTTTTATAAGATAAACTTTAATAAATTATTGTGAACTCCCATAACGACAGACCTCGAATTATTATTAATATATATTATTTAATTATTTCAATTTTAAATATTTTAAGTGAAAGGATTTAGTGTTGTTACAAATATATATTTTTTAATAACCTTTGTAAAATTAATATTTAAGAGATTATTTTAAGCGCAATACCCGTTCATATCTCAATCCTTTTTTTGTCCATTTATTAATTTGTAGTGTTTCTTCGGCTATTATTACTCTTCGGGTTGTCCGCTGATATATCTCGACGAGCGTGACATTTATTTAATATCTCTCTTATCGTACTCATTTCGCTTATTGATAAGGTGGGTATTTCACTACCCTTTTTATCTATTTTTAATCCTTTTGGGGACATATCCTTATCTTATTATATTTACCTAATATATAGTATTCACAATTCCAACTGCTTGATCCTTATGTGCATATCAGTTTAATGCCTAACTTGATATATGCTTATTTGCTTAATTGCCCGCATTCGGAGAGGTCCATCATAATCACAGTAATAGTATGATCATACGTCTGTCGTAGTAGGCAATGCCCACTTCGCAAGGCAATGGTTTTATCGACACTCATTATTTGCTCATTGGCTAAATTGTTTATCTCACATGAACAGTTTGCGTTTTATTTTGTATATTATATTGTATCTCAAGTTACCTGGTGTTTTACTCGCACAACCCTGTGTTGACAAAATTATTTGTATTTTATACGCATGTGCAGGTTATTGTGTGTTATGATACCAGGAATTGTTGAAGGATTTAGGATTGCTTATGTTAGAAGAGATACAATCAAAACTAAATCAAGAATTAGTTTAATTTGAATTATTAATTATCTTGTCGTTTTATATTAGAATTATGTACTTGGTTTCGTTTGGAATTGTTTGAATATTTAATTTAAATAAATAGATATTGTCACTTTAAATTATTGCTTGATAGTACCTTGAGACTTGGGAGCAATCAGCTCAAGCCCCGGCATTTCCATCTTAGGTTGGGATGTGACATATTGGTATCAGAGCCAAAGGGTAAAGACATGTCGTTAGTGACGCCTTAGTAACATGCTTAGGAGCCCCACATGTGCTTATCTGCTTGCCTCATGTGTTCAAAATTGTTTGTTTACAGCTTTCTTAGATAAGTATTTAATTATTGTTTATGTTTATATTGTTGTGCGCACACACTCAACTCCGAGGCTATACCTCAACTTCAAAGATATTTTTTTCTTAAATGAATTAAATCACGTAGATTGCCTTTTATTTTTGGGAAATTCCTTAAGAAATCTCTAGTGTTGTTTTACTCTTACACCTTAGGGCTAGGTTGTGTGATAAGTCTTGTAGTAACTGGAAGATGGAGAGAACTATGAGTCGGGCCTTGGCAAACCAGTTCCGAGAACCCAAGATAAGACGCTATTCCTTACCTGGAGGATAACCTGACCATAGTACTCGATCTAATAGGCCAAAGCGTGACACAACTGTCATACGATCGACACCCTAGGTTGTTTTTAAACCGAAATTGTTGGAACTTATATTTTAGACCGACGCATCGAATTAATTTGTGGGTGAAAAATATATTATTTGGTCTCAAGCAAGGGTTGATGGCTTGAAGACCAAGTCATGCTAGACTAGTATAAATAGATGTTTTTATTCATTTGTCTAGTATGAGTGACTGTATTGTGTATGTGTGAGATTTAGGGTTTTATCCCTTTGAGAGAGTCTCCGCCTCCAGGATGAGCTCTCCTGGTGACGGCTGATATTTCTTAATCGATTGTATGTATGAATGTATGTATGAGTGTTTCATCTTAATGAGAATCATTCGGCTAATATTTCATACTACCATTTCTATCTTTTGTGTTTTGATTACAATTGTTAATCCTACTTTATTGTTGATTGTTAATCTAATCAGGCTCTCTCCCAATATACCTCATCCGTCCAAACATCTTTCAAGAGTGAATCTGAGTTAGATTCGATCCTAACCCTAGATCCGAGCTCCACACCGTTAATAATACCGACTATTCACGCTTCTGCACCGGGGCTCGGACCTGTCAATTGGTATCAGAGCCTGGGTTACCGAATCGTTCAGGCTAACCGCTGAACAGATACATTTCGCTCTTGAATCCACCATGAACGTTAAACGATAAAGTTCGTTGAAATTATTTTTGGGGGTTTTGAAATTATTTGATGATTCGGAGAAAAGTATATGAATTGATGTTTGGGTTGATGACTCGTTTGGAGATCCAACATCAATTTCATGTTTATTTGGTCAGATCGGTCCAGATCTGATGTAACAGTGTTATTTGGCTTGTTTTGGGGCAACACTGTTCATCTGATGATTTCCATATCTGAAAAGGTTGATTATGATATGAAGATAGGTTTCTTTGATTTCAAGATGACTTGGATGGTGCTACAATGATTTATTCAGATGCTGAAACTTGATTTTGGATTTGAAAAATTAGGGTTTTGTGTGCACGTGCTGCACAAACAGTAGATGTGTGTTGAAAAATATTGCCGATGGTACAAACTGATAAGGAGAATGTACAAGTCAAGAATGAATAGGTACTAAAGGCAATTTCATCATTGTTTGTTGCAGCAAATGCAAAGTGAATATTCGAGCAGGTTCTGCAAGGGCAAATCAGTAACTGATTATGCAGAAATGAAGTTTTGGTGTCTCGAGCATACTATGATCATATAAGACTGAACTCGAGTATGGAAAAATGACTAAGTGTTGCTTCGAGCATAGGAGGTGTTTTGCCCAAGCACATCTTTGTTTGGCTCAAGCACAGGTTATTTCGAGCACATCTTATATCGAGCACATCAAATTCGAGCACACTTTGTGAAACCCAGAGCATATCCTTTGTTCTCAAGAAAACTATCTTCTTTAAGTCTCGAGCACACTTTGTTATTTATTCGAGCAGACTCTTTTTCGAGCATACTTTGTTTTGCCATGAACAATTATGTTTGTGAAGAGAAAACTCAAGTTTGTGTCGAGCACACCCTTCTCCCGAGCACACTTTTGCTCCCTAGCATGATTGGTGTTAAGTGAAGAAAATGAAAAATCACAAGTATTCCCGAGCACACTTAGTGATAGTAAGTACTTTCGAGCACACTTTTGCTCCGAGCACACTCTGTGCTCGGTGAAAAATTGAAAAATCACAAGTGTTTTGCTTTCCGGGTACACTTTGCTTCCGAGCACACTTTGTTTTCCGGGTACACTTTGTGCTAGGAAAGTGCTTCCGAGTACACTTTGTGCTTGGAAATGAATCAGAGTATGCTTTGTGCTTGGAAATAAAACCAAGCATACTTTGTGCTAGGAAAGTGCTCCCAAGCACATTGTGTGCTAGGAAACAGAGTTTGTGAAACACTTCAAAGTTTTGAAGGAACTTTTGAGATTTTTGGTGCCGTTGACCGTTTGACCAAGCTGTTCTCTACGGAAGATATATATATACCAGGGGTATTTTGGTAATTTTTCTCCAATCATCAACAAGCTTATGGAATTCAAACCTCATCCAATTTCACGACTTCATCAAAAGCTTTACAAGAACAAGTGTTGACCAAGCTTAAGGATTTAATCACTTTTAGTGTCAACCAACTTTTGAATATGTTTATCTGAGATTTTTACAATCTTGATGAGGATGATCAAGATTGTTTCACCCACACTTGATTTAAAGACACATTTATTAAAGACAATTGCAATGAAATTGGGGGAGTAAAAATCTTTGAATTTCATTGCAAATGACTAGCTTCAAATCAAGTAAAAGACTCAAGTTAAGGAAAAGTTGATCAAGATCAATAAGCCAAGGTTTTTCAAAGACGTTTCATCATTTGTAAGTTTTCAGATTTCCTAGTACGGATGAGAAAATGGAGTCATCACGAGCAACAATGTTGAAAGGATGATCAGTAGAGTCTAACCTCCTATGAAATAGTCACTTGAACAGTCAAGAACGGGTTATGGTTGACTTGAATGCTATCTTAATTCAGGGAATGGTTTGAAGATGATTTACATGGGAAGAAACGGTTTTGAAGAATTGAAGATTATTTGATGATCACAATAAGTTTATTTCTTTTTGTGATAACCTTGTTACCTGAAGTTGATCTTTGACGTTCAAAGCCTCGTTCATATGCCCATACAACTATATCCAAAAGTGGTATAAGAGTGATAATTCGAAATGAACAATGGGAGAAGCTTAACGTGAGGGGGAGAATTTAATGAAAGACAACGAGTTATGAGGTGTTCATGAAAGAAAATCGATGGCATCGGTCTAAGGGGGAGATTGTTGGAACTTATATTTTAGACCGACACATCGAATTAATTTATGGGTTAAAAATATATTATTTGGTCTCAATGAAGGGGTTTGATGGCTTGAAGACCAAGTCATGCTAGACTAGTATAAATAGATGTTTTTATTCATTTGTCTAGTATGAGTGACTGTATTGTGTATGTGTGAGATTTAGGGTTTTATCCCTTTGAGAGAGTCTCCGCCCCCAGGATGAGCTCTCCTGGTAGCGGCTGATATTTCTTAATCGATTGTATGTATGAATGTATGTATGAGTGTTTCATCTTAATGAGAATCATTCGGCTAATATTTCATACTACCATTTCTATCTTTTGTGTTTTGATTACAATTGTTCATCCTACTTTATTATTGATTGTTAATCAAATCAGGCTTTCTCCCAATACACCTCATCCATCCAAACATCTTTCAAGAGTGAATCTGAGTTAGATTCGATCCTAACCCTAGATCCGAGCTCCACACCGTTAATAATACCGACTATTCACGCTTCCGCACAGGGGCTCGGACCTGTCAGAATTCATCGTGATTCATGGTTAAATCCGATCTTTTCTAATTTTGTGTTTTGTTATGTTTGATCCCTTGTGTTATCACTCGTTCTAATCAATATCTTAAATCTGATCCAGATCTATATGTTAATATTGATTATACGGATCTAACTCTTTAATACCTTAGTTCGATTGTTATATTAATATATATTATCAATAAGATTAACGTGAAGCTTGAGAGAGAAAGAGAGTACTTTAAAAACTTTCTGAATAATGTTAATTCTCTCAAAACTTCAACTATTTACAAGTGAACAGTGGTTCACTATTTATAGAAAACGATCTGGTTCGCTAACATCCCCTAGCGAACCAGCATCCCCTTCGTTAAATAAATTAACTTAATGAACCACCCCCTGATTCGTTAACATCCCCTAACTAAACAGGAGGGAATACATTATAAAGTCCTAGTTTGCTAACATCCCTAGCGAACTAGACTTAACCTTAACGAACTAGTCTTAGTTCGCTAACATTCCTAGCGAACTAGACTAGACATAACGAATTAGATTGATTATCTTGATGAGCTCAGTCTGTAGTCCTCGACCACGAACAATAACGGCCTCGCCAGTACGATTGTCATAGTACCAACGGTTGAAAGACAGATAAATATCTTGAGGCATTGTCTTCACAGGAACCCTTCTCATTGTCTTTGGTGGCTTCACTTTCAAGACAAGTTTCTTCCAGCCGGTCCTTGGATCAATCTCATCAGTACGTTTAAGTCTAGGAACCTGGGGCTTGAAGAACTTGAAGCCATGATTGACCTCGAACAGTAAGTGTTGATGAAACCACTCAGCAGTTCGGTTGCCCCCACGATTGATAAATGGACGTCTCGCGAGGGTGCGTACATCCCAACGCGGTAGTGTTAGAACATCCATTATCCTCTCGTAATATTGCACACCTTTTTCCCATTTAACAATACATACCTTAAGTTCTGAATCATAGACCCAGGAGACAATATCACCATGTACCTTAGAAACAGTCTTGAAGGTAGTCATCTGATTTGCCTCAATCCAAGCAGCAGCGGTATCCTTTCTTTCTTTATCTACATACCGAAAAGCGCTGATGATCTTACCCACTTTCTGGCATTTAAACCATCTTTCAATGTCATCATCAGTCACTTCTTTGAGTGAAGGAATCGTTCGCTGCACAATCTTCTCCAAATAATCCTCAGTCTCTTTAATTACGTCTTCATGAAATACCGGAGCACCTTGATCAACATTTGCGTGTTGATACAAGTCCGGGTACTCTTCAGCTGTAACATCCTCCATCTCAATTTCCTCGTTCTCATAAATAAAATCCGTATCCATAAATAACGGATCATCTTCCATTTCATCCTCATTGATCACTTCGACATCGGGCTCAGTCTCTAATACAGTCAGCTGATCGTCATTTAGCCCTAGTAGAATCGAGATCTGCTCCCTTGTCAAAGATCTAACCACAAAATCACCGATCTGTATCTCATCTCTATTCACCACACTTCTTACCATCCCCAATTCATCAATAAATATTACCGTGTTAGCCTCAATTATTTCTATCGGCTTGGCAGCTGTTGGATCTTGATATGAAATTATCTGCTTGTTCGAATTATCAGCGCCACTTACACCTGCACCAGAGGATGAACCGTGTGATTGTTTAGGCTCACCTCCTGCATCAGACTCGTCAGGATCATCATCATCATTTTCTAGTTTCTTGAGGGCATCTTCTTTACAAGTTAATTGTAAAATTAACTCATCTTGTTCTTTTAATTTCACCCCCTGAGACTCAACAATCGCACGCAACGACTTGGTCTCCTTCTGATAGAACGAAATGTAACTCATCATTTTTCGTTGATTCTCCATGAGTCGTTCTTGATTGAGTCGGTCAGCTGCCATTTGATTTTCATATAAGTGTAACAGATTAAGCAGCATTTCTGTTTGACGTCCAGGTGACAAATTGTATACAGATGGATGAACTGGTTGAATAGGTCCCTGAGGACGAGTGATTCTCATGAAAGAGACATCACTAGACAGAGGCGGAGGAAAAGTAGTTGTTGGCAGAGGAGGAGGTCCCATTGTAGTGGTGGAAGAAACAGTTGACAGCACAGTAGGAGGCCTCGGCATCTCGGTCAACGCCGTTTGAGGAATCAAGCCGAGCCTCTCATGTGACACCATCGTCGTTGTCAAGGTAAGCATCGGAGTGCTAGTAGTTAGCGGCACCGCCAAGCTTTGAGTAGTTGATTGACGAGGTGGTGGTGCACCAATAATTACACCAGCCCCAGAGGACACACGGGGCTTCTTTGGTGGCTCATCAGTAGCTACAGCCTTACCTTTTCGTTTTCTTTCTTGCTGAGCTTTCATGGTAGCAGCTAGAGCAGTATCAACTGCATCTTGTTGTTCTTTCAGAGCTCGCTCACCAGCTCCATCATCACCATCACCATCGTTACCATCATCATCCCCACCATCATTGTTCCCACCTTCTCCCCCTTCACGCTCGGAATCCGAATCATCATGGATCCAGCGCTCATTAGGAGGACATACATAATCTGGATTGATTATATGACCAATCATCCTTTTGTCCTATGGCTTATCCTTTCGATAAATCAACATCCGATGCACCGTTTCAGCTTTCATATGTTCCATATCAAGAACATCGTTCACCAACGATCGATCAATCACCAAATCCGGTATCAAAGCTTGAATAATTAATTGTAGAAAGCGTGGATACATCAAGAACTTCTTTGTCGGTAGAGTTTGCTGAACTTGCTCTTTCAAATCATCAAAGATGAGTTCTGAATAGTTGAATGGCTTGTTCAGGATTAAAGCAACAAATGCCGATTGTAAGCTCAGTCTACATTCATCGAAACCACCGCGACGTCCACCCAAGCAATGAAGCAAGACATGCAGCAAATACTTGTAAGGTGGACACAACCCATTCTTGTTCAACATTGATCGACGAATATCACCCCCATAATTTAATCTTGTGAATAACCCCCTAACCAGCGTCCTGTCAAATTCACTCGGGTAATCGTCACTGTCGTCAAACTGAAGTACCCGACGAATAACCTCAACATCAATCGTGATCGGAAGCTGATTAATTGTAGCTTGAACCCAATTACTTTCCTCAACATAAATTGCCGTGTTCCAGAACTGCCTGATTATACTAAGATACACCTTAGGTTTAGCAGTGATTGCATAATGTATCTTCGAACGGCGAAAGAAATTTAACATAGCTCCGAACGTCCTTAAATTAGCCACATCATGATCGACATAAGCACATATGTTGTGCTTCTTTTCGAACGGTAATAGAATCATTTCGACTTGTTGAGCTTTTTGTGGTGGTTGTCCTTGTGGTTGTTCCTGTGACGGTTGTTCTTGTGGCGGTTGAATTTGTTGTTCTTGATCAGCCATTGTTACTATATAAAAAAAACCGTATATAAGAATAGATAACACGCAATATATAAAAAAAATTATATGTATTTAATCTAGTTACGCGTATTAGACGATTTAAATCCTTTAATTAAATTAATTGAATATTCAATTTAGTTAATTAATTAATTTTTTTTATATGTCATTCGTGAACAATCACACTGATTCGTTATACAAAGATAACGAATCAGGCGATTCGCTATCAAGTAAATAACTTAACGAACTGGACCTAGCGAATCACTAATTAAGTTAACGAACTAAACTCTAGTTCGTTATATTTTAAGCGAATCAAACTCTGATTTGTGTGACATCTTATTCGCTAAGCTAGTTCGTGAAAAATCTTAACGAATTGGACATGAAACAGTTCCAATTCGCTAAGACTAACGAATGGTCAAAATTAAGACTTTTTCTTTGACTTCACAAAGTCAAGGTCAAAATTAACATGAACAACAATAGTCAATCATCTTAAACTCAGATTCAATTAGGCCATAACCATCGTTGAACCAACACGATAATCAACTCGTTGAGCTCGGAAACACATTGGTGAAGGTAGGTGAATGAGATTGAGACTCATTACCTAAGTGTACTAAGGATCAACGAACCAACAGTAACCATTAAGAACACACAACAATAATTAACCCAGCAAACAATATTCAAAAGATGATTAGAGTTCACCAAGGGTATCGGAAAGTTATTCCGATCAAAATGATATCAAAATCAGACAAGTAAAAACACAAATTATACACAAATGAGTTTCAAAGGTTCAGAACCCTTAAACCTCTGAAATTTCATAATTTAACAGTCAATACATGACCATTGTTGACGAAATTGATATCGCCTAGATCAGTTATACCGTAGTCACTCAAATTGATCTTTGAAATGTTCAAACTTAAAGATCGAAAATATCAGAGAGAATTTGAACAGTTTCTTAAAGATGAAGAAAGAAGACGAACAGTGGAATCCTATTCGTTATCTTGTCTTATATAGCGATACACGAAACCCTAGGCACAACTTGAACGAATCAGACGATTTGTTTAACTTAAAGTTAGCGAATTAGCCCATTCGCTAACTCAATTCGTTACCTTATGTTAGCGAATCACAACATGATTCGTTAAAATTAAAGATAGCGAATCAAGACACGATTCGTGTCATGATTCGTTAAATATGTATAACGAAGGGATGATTCGTTACAGAGTGCGGAAGCGAATTAGGTTAGCGAACCAGAAGCTAGTTCGCTAAAGAATCATCAAGTTCGTTAACCATACATAACGAATTGGATTTTAGCGAATTAAACCATTTTATTTAATTTTAAATTAAATAATTAAATGAATAAATTAAAGAAATAAATAAAGAATTAAATTAAATCAATAAGTTAAATAATCAAGAAACCTTTATATCCCGACAACCTAATACGTTAAAATTGTTTCAGATTTCCGAAACTTAACTTAAAATTTTTTTTAAGTATTTGGTATAAAGAAGACGAAAATATATATATTTTTTTTTGGTATTTTGTAAAAATTAAAGAATTAAAGAATGTATTTACAGAAAAATATCCGAACTGTTAAAAAATAGACAATCTTTTTGTATTTTTCAAAGATTTTATCAAAAGCAGTACATATTTTTGTAATTTTGTCGAGTTTGAGCAGAGAATCATATTGACCAAATTGCCCTTCCATCACAGTTTTATATTTCAGCGATATTATGACTGGCGATAAGTCGGTCATTGGTATTGTTGTCCACATAAATCTAATAACACACATTCAAGTATTTTTGTGATATGATTAAATAATTCAATTAGAGCACAAAATATCAGAAATTATCAGCCTCTAATCTCGGTTCAAGATTAATTTGATTTTTGCCAAATTACCCCAACTTGACTTAAACCATTATATTGTTGATCAAAAATTTGATACCAATTTTGAAATTTTGAGCAATGCATCAAGTTTCCTTTACTGTGAGTGAGTATGCACGAGTCCATCTGTCGGCTTACATACATTGTATCCCCTGGGGTTCGTTTCTTAATGGTATTAAGACGCACGCAAGGGAGGAACAATTGTATGACTAACAGCGGATTTTGATCAAGTCAGTAATTTGAATTGTACGAGGTACAGCGGTGATCAAGTTTAATGACTTTGGGTTTGCTCTAGAAAGCGAGTGAAATATTCAGGCATATGAATACCCAGATGGTTAAGCCGCATAAAGACTCACAGTGTCCAAAATCTTATCGCTTGTTATTTGCTTTATTTGATTTTTGGGTGATCAACAAATATAAGGCTTGAGTATGACTGATTATTACATTTCTGCCATCCTTACCAAGACTTTTGCTAGAGACTAACACCCCTTTCAATTTAGCGTTTCTTTATGTTTATATCACATACTTTACTCTACTGGGTTGTTTTAAGACCTACCAATGCACCAATGCAATTAAGCACGCAGTCTTTTAAGCTTACTTTTTACTGAACTTGGGGTCAAGATAATCAATGTACTATCATGTTCTTTTTTTGCTTCAAAAACTCAAAATTTTGAGGAGTATAAAAACAAAATAAAGATAAATTTAATCGCCCCAGTTAACTTAAAAGAATAAATTAATGGCTAACCTTCAATTCACAAGTGAATCATAGGACCAAAACATGCAAGCAGGCTTCACAAACTTAAATAACCGACATAATTTTCAGCTAGAAAATAATCTAAAAATCTTTTTGGTTTTTCTCTGTACAAAACATAAATCACATTCTTTTTGGATTTTCAAAATTTTAAAATGTTTTTGATTTTTCTAAATTTTAAAGGAAAAAACAATTTAAGAACAGAAATCACAATATTTTTTTGAATTTTGAAAAAATTTTTTTAATGTTTTTGGATTTTATCTATACAAACGAAAACACATTCTTTTTGTATTTTCTATACTTTTCACCCTCTAAAATCTAAAACATAAAAAAATAAGACTAAATCTATAAAGCAATTAAAAGATAATTATCCTAATTTTAGGATCTCAGCAAGGGTCTTCAATCCATTTAAACCAAGCAAAAAAGTAAAACGTGTTTTATCAAACGCCTTGATAAACAGATCGGCTTTTTGAAAATCAGTGTGTACTTTCTCAAGATCAATTAATTTCTTTTCATAACAATCCCGTATAAAATGATATCGAATCTCGATATGTTTCGTTTTAGAATGTTGTACGGGATTCTTGGTGATACTAATCGCAGCAGAATTATCAATCAAGATGGGAGTAGTAAGAAACTTCAAACCGTAGTCGCGAAGATGTTGTTGTATCCACAGAACCTGAGAACAGCAACTCGAGGCTGCAACATATTCAGCTTCGGCGGTTGATGTAGAGACCGTTGTCTGCTTCTTACACTGCCAGGAAACAAGCCGGTTTCCTAAAAATTGACATCCTGCAGTCGTTGATTTGAAGTTGATCTTGCATCCTCCATAATCTGAATCTGAGTAGGCGGTAAAATCGAAAGTATTATCTTTGGGCTACCATAACCTAATGTCAGGATTTCCCCGTAGATATTGCAAAATACGCTTGACCGCTGCCAGGTGAGTCACTCGGGGACTAGCTTGGTATCTAGCACACACACAAACAGCAAACATTATGTCGGGTCGAGAAGCAGTTAAATACATTAGAGAACCAATCATGGCACGATAAAGGGTCGGATCAACAGTATCCTCCAATTCATCCGGTGATAAATTGTGACCCACTGGAAGAGGAGTTGAAGGGATTTTTCCGGCAGTTATCTTGAATCGGCTCAAGACGTCGTTCACATATTTAGTCTGATGAATGAAGATTCCCTTATCAGACTGATGAACCTGCAGCCCTAAAAAGAAATTCATCTCTCCCATCGAGCTCATTTCGAACTTGGTTAGCATGGACTTCTCGAATTCCTTACATAAAGTGTCGTTTGTAGACCCAAATATAATATCATCAACATAAATCTGGACTAGAAGAAGATCATCACCAACAGTTTTATGAAATAAAGTGCAGTCAACAGTTCCTCGTTTGAAGCCATTATCAGTCAGATGGTCGGCGAGTGTGCCATACCAAGCTCTCGGGGCTTGATGTAGACCATACAGGGCCTTGTTTAAACGGTAAACACGGTCTGGATAATCAGGATCTTCAAAACCAGGTGGTTGTTGAACAAACACTTCCTCATGTAGTTCACCATTGAGAAAAGCACTTTTAACATCCATTTGATAGACCTTGATATTCTTGTAAGCAGCATAAGCCAGGAAAATTCGAATCAACTCTAATCTTGCAACTGGAGCATATACCTCAGTATAATCAATACCCTCTTGCTGATGAAAACCTTGCACCACTAGACGTGCTTTGTTTCTGACAATCACCCCTCGATCGTCCTTTTTACATTTAAATACCCACTTGGTTGGAATAGCTTTCTTGACCCTAGCAGGCTTGTCTATTAAATCCCAAACACCCAATCGTGCAAACTGCTGTAATTTCTCTTGCATAGCTTCTACCCAAGAAGGATCTTCAAGTGCCTTACGAGCTGTCGTTGGCTCAACTTGAGATAGAAAGCAATTGAATTTAGCAATATTCACAATCCCCGAAGAGTGTAAATTAGTGTAAGCACACAATACGTTATTGTCGCTTGACGAAGCAACTTGATGACGTGTACGAACGCCCACATCAAGTTCGCCAATGATATTGTCCTGTGGATGATATCCATGAATCCGAAGAGTAGAATTTTCAGGAACAACAACATTATCAAATAAATTAGTGTAATGTTCACCCAACTCGGGAGATGAAGCGTTATCACTATCAAGATCAATAACTTGAATCTCAGCTTGATCATCATCGGAAGAAGTATAAACACTGTCAATAACAACTGGAGGAACAACATGTGAGTCTTCAGTTGGAGCATCTGGTTGAACGTCAACTGCATTTGAAATTGAATAGCTTGGAATGTTCAAGTGTTCTTCAAAGTATGCTCTAACCAGATCTTCATCGATGTGATCAGTCGAAGGAGTAAACGAATTAAATAAACTATCGTAGTCAAACATCCAGTCTGGACCTTTCCCTTGAGAAGGAGTTGTGTACTTTTGACAGTCCACATGGTACCATTCTTCAACACAGCCAGATGTAAAATTAAATACTCTTTTCTTTGGAGACGCATATCCCAAGAAATATCCTTCAATAGCCTTTTCATCGAATTTACCTGAATCCTTCTTCAATATTGTACACGGACACCCAAATGGTTCCAGGTACTTTAAATTAGGTTTTCTGTTATTCAAAATTTCATAGCTTTTCTTCTTGAGTCGTTTTACTGTTAGAACCCGATTAAGTGTATAACAAGCTGTGTTCACTGCTTCATTCCAAAATTGAATAGGAAGCTTTGAATCAGCAAGCATTGTACATGCAGCTTCAATCAGAGTTCTATTTTTCCTTTCAGCAACACCGTTTTGTTGTGGTACATAAGGTGCACTATATTCTCGGTGAATTCCCTTTTGAATACAAAAGAAATCCAAAATAGTGTTTTTGAATTCAGTACCATTATCACTCCGGATTCGCCTCACCTTTTGTTTGTACAGTGATTCGATCTTAGTAATAAGGTTTTGTACCAAAACAGGTGTTTGATCTTTTGAACTCATAAAAATACACCCATGAATATCTTGAATAATCATCTGTCACTACAAGACAATACCAGTCACCAGAAATACTCGCACGATTCACTGGACCAAACAAATCATATGAAGTCGTTCAAGAGGAGTATTAATGGAATTCAATAACTTAGAAGGATGTGTCTTCTTCTTCTGTTTGCCCTTCTTGCATGCAACACAGTGATCAGATAACTTAAAGTTATTTAACGAGACACCCTCAACTAAATTATTTACCATTAAATAATGCATCTTTCTAACATGAATGTGACCCATTCTTCGATGCCATAGAATCGAGTGTTTCTCGGTTGCTTTCGAGACAAAGCATGTTTCGATCGATGTTGATATCTTAGAACTCATGTTTAAGACATAAATATCATTTGATCGTGGTGATCGCATGACAACCATGTCCTCGGGAATAATAAAACCGGGTTTCAAGATAAGACACTCTTTGTCAGTAAATATTGTAGTGTATTTTTTATCACAAATCTGCGATACACTCAATAAGTTATGATCAACCTTGTCACAATAATTTACTTTTTCAAATGTAATATGACCATTTGAAACGTCACCCTCTTGTGTGATCATGCCCCCAGAATTCCCAGCAAACGCTACATAACCCCCTTGAATATTTCTTACGTTGGTTAATAGATCGAGATTTCCGGTGATATGACGAGAACATCCGCTATCCATGATCCAGTTTTCACCATAAATGGTCTTGGATGAACCCTACACATAAACAAAAGTGATTAGTTCAAAAAGGCAGCCCATGCCTCAGTCTTGGGCACCTTTTGGTTTTCTCTTTAATCATTAACTTTAACAGTTTTCAATTGTTGTTCAGCCACTTGTGAATAAGTTACAGGCTTCTTAGACTTTCGTCTTAAGTACGCTGCTTGAACAATGTTTGAATTTCTGTTTTGACATATAGGTTCAGTTGGAATGAATTTTGGTTTCACTTGACCGTGTGTCTCATTGATATGCAACACCTTCCGAGGATTCACATCAGAGAATAAAATATGAGTATCATCAGCATATGACACAGGTCGTTTCAGAATCTCCTTAACCACTGGAATTGGTTTAGATTTGTCCTTGATAAAATGATGAAGATTTTGAAAGTTCTGTTGATTACAATTCTTCACAACATGACCTTGTTGACCGCATAAAAAACACGTTCGCATGTCCACATGATGATGTTTAGAAGAAATTGGAATAGATGGTTGATGATGACTCACATTTTTAGTCATGCTCTTAGCAAACTCATCAGATAATTCAGATTTCTTCTTTAAATAAAAATCTAAATTAGAACTGTTTGAAAAACTTTTTAGTGTATCTGTTCCAGTTGACTTAACAAAGTTAATCTTCTTAGCTTGTTTTTAAAATTGTTTTGCCTTAGTCAATGGATCAGATTGAACTGATGTTTTTGTTTGAGCATACACACGTTCAAGTTCTTGAATTTTTGAAGTTTCATTGACAAAAACACTCTCAATAAGTTCAGGTTTGATAATACTTATTGGAATATCTTGATCAGTGAACATTGTGTCCATTCCCTTTAACTTAAAAACTCTAGCAGCAAATGGCTTAGAACTAGAAGGATTAATGAAGCGCATTAAATCCTCATCATAAATTTTTGGTTTAACTGACTTCTTTGCCTTCATAGAGTTCACTTTCTTTGAATTTTCCTTTGTCTCTTGAGGTTTGTGTGAACCATACACTGCTTCCTCAAATTCGTGAGGTTCGCACAGAATATGATTAGAACTGGGAATGTTCTTATTCTTGTGTATAATCTCTGGTTCAAGCACATCCTCGATAATGACCTCGTCATTGTGTTCAACAAACACCTTTTTACTTTGGACATGAGATTTTTGAGGAGCAACTTGGGGTTTAACAATTTCAGGTTTAACTACTTTAGGTTTTTCAGAAATCACATATTCCTTTTGAATCAAATCTTCTTCTTTTCTTGCAAAAGGATTAATTTTATAATCATTATGAAAAGGTGGTGGAATTTCAACAAAACCAATACCTTTCTTAGAATCTTTTTGTTTTCCAGAAACTTCAATAATTTCATTCAATAAAAATGAAGAATTTCGAAATTTACCCAACTTTTTCTTCAACTCAAGTACCTCATTCTCAAGCTCAGTTATCTTAGAACGATGTTTCAAGATTTCCTGAAACTTTTGGTCATTAATGGTCATTTTCACAGATAACTCGGCTTTGAGATCATGATTACTTGTCGACAATGCTTCAATCTTTTCTCGAGATTTCATTTGAGACTCAAGAGATTGTCGATAGGTATCCTTAAGAGAAGCAATTTCTCTTATAAGATTATCATTTTGATTTTTCAAAGCTTCTAACTTAGAGTTGTTAGATTCACAATCAACACATGATGCTTTAACAAATGAAGTAGAAGAAATAGAATTACTAACCTCATTGATCTTAGCCATGCAAGCAAACATTGATTCAGAAGACTTGTCGCAATAATCGTCAGAATCAGATCCACAATCATTATCTGAAGACATCACACTAGCAATAGCGTCTTGACAATCTTCATGTAACCCAAACATAGCTAAATTTGCCTGAACATCATTGCATAGTAGCCGTTGTGACCAATCAGTCCCGTCTGCTAACATTGCTTGTGTTGTTGAAGAAGATGGTTTCTTTTCAGCATCACTTCCCCGTGGTGAAGAAGCATTTTGACTTTGACCACGAGGTCCAGTGTATTCTTTTCTTGGTTTGTCACATTCCTTTGCGAAATGCCCAAATTCTTGACAATTATAACACTTCACCTTCAATTTGTCAAAACCCAACTTCTTGTTTAACGCTGGAAGATCTTTTCCAGTTCTCTGCATGAATCTTTTAACTTTACGAACGATCATGGCCATATTCCATTTCAAATCCATGATCTCTAGATCATCCGGATCTATCTGATCATAATCCTCATCTGTTAACTCACTCGTGGCAATTTTACTACTCACCAAGTTTTCATATGAGGACATAAATGCCGTCAGAAAAGCAAAGTTTTGCTCAGCTTCCTTCATATTCACACTAGGCGGTGTAGCAAATGGAATGGTACTAGTAGAACTTCCAGAACCACCTGAATTACCAGCAGAGTAGAAACAAACTTTTGGATCATTAAATATAGCAGATTCTTTTTCACTTGCAGCATGAGTAAGAAAAGCAGTGATAGGTGAAATCGTTGAACTCAAAGGCATACTTCCACCATAGAAAGCCGGATCTTGATTTTCTTTGGAAGATTTTTGACACTTAAGATCATATTCTCTTGCTTCGATTTTTTGTAGAAATTCAAGTGCTGTCAAATCTTCATTCAGAAAATAATCATTCTCTTTCAAAACCATGAGAAATGTTGAATAGGAACTAGGAAGCACACTCTTGATAGTGTCAATTTTATCTCTTTCAGAAATTTCCATTTTCATTTTATCCATTTCAGCAATTAAGTGACTAAATCTTGTAGTCATCTCTTCAACTGTTTCTCCTTTCAATAAATTAAAGTTTCGAAATTGAAACTTGAGCATCACTTTCTTACTCTCAGCTGTGTTTCCCATGCTTCTCATCCGCAGATGTTGAAACAAAGATGCACATCTCTTGATACTTCCAACTTGATGAAAAATATTCTCTGGTAAAGCCATAGTCAATGTAGAATATGTTTTTATCTCGATTTCTAAAGCTTTCTTCTCTTCTTGCGAGTATTGAGAGACAGCTTTAGGAGTATATCCAATAGTATCATCACCAATCATTGGTGCAACATAAACCTCATCAAGACAATATGAACAGTCAGAATGAACAGATCCCAAATGTGCACGAAACCGAGGTTGCCATTTGGCAAAGTCACTGAACTTCATCAATCTTGGACATTTAGAATGTGAACCTATCTCGGTATCAAGTTGCAACATTTGTTGCATCAACATATTTTGAGACGCCAATGCATACATACCAGCCATCTTTGAAAATTAATCAAATAATAAAATATCTTAACGAATCAGTGAATCAGCAATAGCGAACTGTGAACAGTTGTAGCGAACTGTAAACAGTTGTAATGAATCAATCCTTAACGAAGTTAAGCCTTTAACGAATCAAAAGTCAACTTAACGAGTCAACTTTAACGAATCACAAATAAGTTTAACGAATCACCCAAATAGCGAAACAGATAACGAATGTGATGAAAGTTTAACGAATCACAAGTCAACTTAGCGAATTGACCAAATGAATTGACCAAGTCAACTTAACGAATTGATCAAACGAATTGACCAAGTCAACTTAACGAATTGATCAAGCGAATTGACCAAGTCAACTTAACGAATTACTAAGGAGAGCTTAGCGAATTAACTATAAAGAATTATAGCGAATTAAGATAACGAATCAGCTACAGTGTATTAGCGAAACACATTATAACAAATTATACTATAACGAATCAGGTTGTTACAACCGTTTGTAACAAACTTGATTCCTTTCTGTCACGTGGCAAAAAGTTGTTATGACACAAATTCCAAGATAAACACGTGTCAAACGAATCAGTTATCTAGTTAACGAACTAGATAACACGAATTGATTAACTCACACGAATCAGTTAGTGAACTGATTAGCGAATGGCAAGAATTGATTGCGAATCAAGTTAAAGACATAGCGAATCGCATGAAACTTTATAACGAATCGCATTCATCTTCAAATCTTCAAACATTCAAGAACAATTTTCCAGAAATATGAAGATCAAACCCAAAAACTTATCAATTCCAGATCTGTAATACACACTCAATTCTTAACCAAACTTAACAAATAATATACCAAACTCTTCGTAATCACATCGCGATTTCAACTCAACACAACTCGTAACCGATTATCACACTATACGAACCAATTTTAATCAAAATCAAACCCCAGTTTACGGACTCAAACCGAAAACCCAATAAAAATCACAAATCCAATTCACAATCCAATTCCACTCAATTGAACATCAATAATACCTTAACTAAACCAAAATCACTCTAATCCATCCAGATTCAATCCAAATCAACTCAAATTGATTCAAACTCAAACTAAACAGAAAATAAACAAAAAAATTATAACAATAACAATCAAACCAAGCGAATTGAGCCCCGAAAGCTCTGATACCACTTGTTTGATCCCTTGTGTTATCACTCGTTCTAATCAATATCTTAGATCTGATCCAGATCTATAAGTTAATATTGATTATACGGATCTAACTCTTTAATACCTTAGTTCGATTGTTATGTAATATATATTATCAATAAGATTAACGTGAAGCTTGAGAGAGAGAGAGAATACTTTAAAAACTTTCTGAATAATATTAATTCTCTCAAAACTTCAACTATTTACAAGTGAACAGTGGTTCACTATTTATAGAAGACGATCTGGTTCGCTAACATACCCTAGCGAACCAGCATCCCCTTCGTTAAATAAATTAACTTAACGAACCACCCCCTGATTCGTTAACATCCCCTAACGAAACAGGAGGGAATACATTATAAAGTCCTAGTTCGCTAACATCCCTAGCGAACTAGATTTAACCTTAACGAACTAGTCTTAGTTCGCTAACATACCTAGCGAACTAGACTAAACATAACGAATTAGATAAATAAACATTAAATATTACATTAAAATAATCAAATAAACATTAATGATAATTACAAAGACTCTAGACGCAAAATCGTGCACTAACATGTTATTTTAAATGGTTAATTAGGTGAAAAATCCATGGAAACCATGGGCACTCGTACTATCCATTTCTCAACTTATTATAAACACTATGTTTATGTTGGAGTTAATCACACGTGGTGATTCACGGGATAATCCAACTACTCATTTTTATCACGTTAGTTCGTTATTTAGTTGGTATAGTTAAAATGTCATGTAACGCTCATGGGCAGTCCAACTCTCTGATGTGCGAAAATGTATCTATGAAAACTACTACTCATAACTAAGCTTTAAATTAAAATGGATTATCCTAACTTAGGTTCACACAACCGGCAAGTGTACCGATCGTATGTAGTAAAAACTAAGGAAGTCCGAGTATCGAACACAAAGACACGTGAGGCGGCTCAGATTGCTAACCCTACTCAAGTCCTACCTAAATAATATATTTGTTTAACTTATATATCTAAACTAACTTAACTAACGGTGAAACTTAACGAAACTAACTGGAAGCTTAACGGGATTTAATGATAATAAGAAAACGAATCACCTAGGTACGATGACTTAACGGGTATAGGATGGCTCAGGTGCTAACAAGTGTTTGAAACCGGCTTCTAAAGATGAAATAAGATAGATGTAATCAAGGAACCTAGGTCCCTACGGTCAGTTTTACCAGAAAACCCTAACAACGTCTTTTTAACTTTTAATTTACGGTTGTTTATTTACGTACCCTAATGACTTATTACTTGGTCCGTATAAAAATCCTCACTAAGGTTCGATCTAACTACAAACCTAGGAAGAGAGGGGTAGTTCAATTAATAAGGATAAAATAACTCAACTTACAAACTAACCTAGTAGATAGCTAGAAAACCGCACGTGGTCTCGCAACGGGTAACTAAATCAACTAAAGCAGAGAGATAAGCTAACACCTAAGGTTTTTGTCCAACTCAAAGAGGATGATCCTATTGACCTAAATGATTCAAGAAACATAAACCCTACTGGCATGCGTCTACCACAATCAATCAACACACTCAGTATTAACTGAACTAGCAATTAACGACTACACGAAACAAATTCATGCAATAATCAACTACTCGGGTCTCATTCAACCTAAAATACATTTAATGGCAGAAAGGTTCATGGAATAATATCACAAATTATGAACTTTACAATAAATAAACAATCAAACACGAAATTAGCACCCGAAAAGTGATAAATCAACCGTTAAACATCAAACCTAGGTGATTCAAAGAAGTTTAGCCAAGCATACTGAATGAACAGCAGATAAAATAGATAAATATAATAAACATGGTCATTAGAATCTGATTACAACTTGTTTGAATGTCTAAAACTCAAAAACGAACTCACAATCGTTAAAATACTCAAAACCGACAACCGTGTGATGAAATAACGAACCGAATGCTCCTCCTCCTTGGTATTTCGTTTGGAACAGATATTGGATGGCTGGAATGGTCAAAAAATTGTTCATAGGGTTTATGCTCCATAAATAGATGTTTAAACACCTCCTTCCTAATATAAAATAGGTTAAAAACAAGCCCACAAGCCCACTAGAAGACAAAATAGACGGGGTAGCTGATTCCTGAACATTCTTGGCAGACTTGGGGACATGTGGGACGCCGCGTAGCATGGGCATGGATGCCTGACCTGGTCGCGTAGCGCGCCCAGGTCCTGGGTGATCGTTTTTTCATCATCTGACTCGTTTATATTCAAACGCACATACCGACTTCATCCAAATCCCGTTTGAGCCGATTCTTTCTTCATTAAACTCGTTTTTTTTTGCTCTCTTCAACATGGGACCTATCATACACCCAAAAATTTAATTTCATGCAAGAAAAAAGTTATATTTTTTAACGGTTTACGCACAAAACAACACAAAAATGGGATAAAACGCCATGTTTTTTGCAACACATCACTCTCTTGCATTGATAATTCGTTATTTAGTTGGTACAGTTAAAATTCCATGAAACGCTCATGGGTCGTCCAACTCAGTTGTTTTTATTCGTTAGTTCGCTGGGCCATTTAAACTGCCATGGAAAGCTCATGGGAGGACAACACACAAACTTTGTTTCGTTAGTTGCTTGTTAAGTTAACTTAATCAGATAAATTTTAACTTTTAAACTGACCTAATATCCTCATCTAGTTATCACGCATTAATCGTATTGACTACCTCCTATCATAAGTATTTACGTAATCTACCCCTTGTTGTACAATCTTTTACCTTTATTCCTCATAGAATGTCTTCACTAAGAAACCACCGTCGTCACCAACGTTTATATGGTTCTCACGATCGTTGCTTGGCTGCTAGAATCACCAAAGAGTTTTTTGCTGCTATGCCCACAATCATAACCCATATCAAGAGCCTCAACTCTAATGGATTTACTACTTCAGCTGCATCGAACAATGATGACTTTTGGAACTTTGTGAGTACCAAACCTACTTCTTTTCGTGGTGAGGAAAATGCCACCAAAATACTGCAATGGTTCAAGAAGGTGGAGAATGTGTTCATCCACTGTGAATGTCCGGACGCCAAACGAACTAAGTTCGCCTCGAGTATTTTCCAGGACCAGGCTATCACATGGTGGAATGCCTTGAAAGCTAACCAAGGAGCTGAATTGGTTGTAGACATGCCTTGGGGGGACCTCAAAGAGGCTATGAAGAAAGAGTTTTTCCCTGATCATGAACTGCAACGGCTTGAGGCAGAGTTTTGGGAGCTCAAGTAAGTTGGGGGTGATAACTCCACCTATTCTAATCGCTTCGGTGAACTTAGCCATATGGTACCTCACTTTGTAACCCCCCAAGAGCAATGGCATTCAGAAATACATTCATGGTTTACCAACCATTTTTCGTGATGCTGTGGTGAGACGTGACCCCTTAACCATCGGTGAGGCTATGGACCTAGCTGCTTCCCTCACCGACAATCATGTTAGGGATGGAACCTTGTCCCGAAAGGATTCCAAGACTAATCCCGACAAAACCGAAACCGACGCATCCATTGATGCTAAAGCCGAACCCAAGCCTACTTCCAACAACAACAATCACTTCAACAACAACCACAACAACAAGCGTAAAACCAACCATCAAAACTATGATGTTAACCAACCCAATTACCAACCTCCTCCTAACCAAAACCAAACTGCCCCACACCAAAGAGCCTACGTTGGGCCTCACCCTTTATGTGCTAAATGTAACCGTCATCACCCTGCTCAATCTCCTTGCCGACTATGCCCCCAATGCAACCATTATGGCCACCTTGCTAACACTTGTCGTGTCCTGCCTAATGTACAAGCCTCCTGTCATGCTCTACCCGATGTTCCTAACACCTTTGCTTGCTACCATTGTGGAGACCCAAATCAACTCTGTAACTTGTGCCCTCAACTTATCCATGCTCATCAAGCTCAAGCTATGGCTGCACCCTACTACTTTACTCATGCTCACCAAGTTCAAACCCATCAACCCCATGTCCTCCAAGCTCCTCTCACCAATTAAGATCAACCTTACCTAAGTCAACTTTATCAAAATCTACACCCACAAGCTCAAGTTTACCAAACATACTTTAATCAGGCCACAATCGTGCAACCCCTTCAAGCCCAACCAATTCAACCTATTCCAATCCAATCTACCTCGAATGCTCAAGCGCTCGTAAATGCAACTCCTGATGGTGCTTCAAGTCACACCAGCTAAGCTACTCAAGGACTCCGAAGACCCTTGCTAATTTCTCATTATATCTTTGTTTATTTTGTCCTTTACCAATGATGAATTGCAATGCCTCTTTATGGAATTGGATTATTTCAATTTGAATTACTTATCTTTTGCATAGTTTACCTCATGAATAAATTTTCTTTTATTTAAGTAAATTGTTTATTAAAGTCTACTTCTATCTTATTTCTTTATCCTCATTCATCACAACACATTTTATTAATCTCAACTATTAATGTGTTATTCCTTTGCAACTTTCAAGACTTATACTTTTACGTTAAAAGATGTCTTAGAAATTTCTTTGTTTTATTAAAGCCCACTGCAACTTTTGAAATGTTTTATTCATTTGTGATTTTCTAGTTTTATAATTAAAAGTCCTTAAAAATTTTGTTTTCTCAAAATCATGTCTTTCAAATGTTTTGTAACCCACACAATGGAATGAGTTATGTGGACCATCCGACGATCTAAGTAATTACGGATCGACACATAACTACCCAAGTTCTCGCATGGAAATCATAATGTGTACAATTGTGTGTCATAATAGAATCGAAAGTAGCTGGGATAACTGTAAAAATGTAAGGATGATAAGAACATGGTTGATACGCCGCTGGTACATCCTATATATAACTGTCCTTATTGGATTTTCATTTGGAGCGTTGTTTTGACTAATTGAAATTCCATGTTACGATAAATTTTAAAAGTCATATTCAAAATTTTTTTTCCCCACATCAAAATTTAATGGTTTTGTTCTAGCATTCATTAATTTCGGGACGAAATTCCCAAAAGAAGGGAATACTGTAACAACTCGGAATTTTCCATTTAATAATTTCAAACCGTTACCCGTCCCATTTTTATGCTTGGGAAATTTTATTAAGAAAATATCGCGGTATTCGAGTTATTATTATTGTTTAAATATTTATTTAATATATATATAAAACAACTTTGAAATGTATACAATTTTAACCCTCAACAAACCTTTAACCCATTTTTGTTCCCATCTTTATACTAGAAGGACCATTCTGCAAATCTTTTATATTATTATCAATTAGCCTGTATACCCAAACTCTTAAACACGTATCCAATTCGCGACCCGTGTCCCGTTTAGTTGTATTGAGCCATAATTCTTGCAACAAACTTGGAATTGATTAGTGTATCTTGATCTTCTTGCCATATCCGGCCTCACCGACAATGTTAATTAGGATAACGAAATTGTTTATGATTCGTATTGATTACATTAAACAACCGTCTTAACTCGTTTAATCAATATACCTTATAACAATCTTATTAACACAATTAAACCTGCAAACACAATCCTTACTAACTTGCCAATAAAACCTCCATAATCAAATTTATTTTCTTAGCCTGCTGAATTGTGTTCTTGATCGTTCTTTGGCCGTCTGCATATCAGTTTGGTTAACCAACAATTAATCATCATTAAGGTAATTAGTTATATTGGTATAATCGTCATTCTTACCTCGTCTTTTGCCTTATAGTTAATCGGCTAATCAATGAACGATTTGGCCGATTGATGATTCTAGGGTTTGATTCAAGAACTGGTTTATTTGTTTTTGTTTATATTAGTTCCTTGTTGTGTTTAAACCAGTTAACACCCTAGCCCAGGTTGCTAGAGTGTGCGTGTTAAGACACGGAGATGGCTGGGGGCGCGGGTTCGAGCCACCCCCAGCTCGTTTCACCATTTTTCTTTTTGGAATTTTGTTTAAGTATTTTAATTAATTCCTTAATCAACTAAATAATATAATAAATATCATTAAACTAATAGTTAATTTATATTTTATTTAAACTGACATGTTAACTAGTCACTTTTCCGAACCTTGGTTAAAACCATATATATACATATATATATATATATATATATATATAATAGTTATTAAAAATTGATAAAGGTTTTTATGATAAAGAGTTTAAAAATGTTTTGTCTATTTAAAATACATAATTAAAATATATAATATACCTTATTATTTTACATAATTATTTGACCAAGTTTTTTATAAACCAATTGTATTTTGATATAAATATTTGTATATATTGTTACAACTTTAATATTTATAAGTGAAATATTTTATTTTATTTTTACTTATATAATTTTAATAACTTTTATAGCATAAACTTTAATAAATTATTGTAAACTCTCATACCAATCGACCTCAAATCATTACTAATATATATTATTTATTTATTACAATTTTAAATATTTTTAAGTAAAAGGATTTAATGTTGTTATAAATATATATTTTTTGATAACCTTTGTAAAATTAATATTAAATTGATTATTTTATGCGCATACCGGTTCATATCTCAATCCTCTTTTAGTCCATTTATTAATTTGTAGTGTTTCTCTGGCTATTTTTACTCTTAGGGTTGTCCGTTAATATTTCTCGACGAGCATGACGTTTATTTAATACCGCTCTTATTGTACTCATTTTGCTTATTGATAAAGTGAGTATTTCACTCCCTTTTTTACCTATTTTTAATCCTTTTGGAGACATATGCGTATCTTATTATATTTATCTAATATATAGTATTCACAATTGCAACTGTTTTATCCTTGTATGTATATCTTTTTAATGCCTAACTTGCTATATGCTTATTTGATTAACTGTCTGCATCCGTAGAGATCATCATAATTATAGTAATCGTATGATCATACGAACATCGTAGTAGCCAATGCCCACTTCACAAGGAAACGGTTTTACCGACACTCATTATTTACTCATTGGCTAAATTGTTTATCTCACAGGAACAGTTTGCGTTTTATTTTGTATATTATATTGTATCTTAAATTAATTGGTGTTTTATCCACTCAACCTTATGTTGACAAAATTATTTGTATTTTATACGCATATGCAAGTAATCATGTGAATTGATATCAGGAATTGTTGAAGGATTTAGGATTGCTTATGTTAGAAGAGATATTATCAAGACTAAATCAAGACTTAGTTAAATTTGAATTATTAATTATGTTGTTATTTTATTTTTGAATTATATACTTTGTTTCGTTTGGAAATGTTTGAATATTTAATTTAAATAAATAGATACTGTCACTTTAAATCATTGCTTGATGGTACCTTAAGAATTGTGAGTAATTAGCTCACGCATCGTCATTTCCGCCTTAGGTTTGGCTGTGATAGATTGGTATTAGATCCGAAGGTTTAAGATAGGTCGTTAATGGTGCTTTAGGAACATGCTTAGGAGCCCATACATGCTTATCTGCTTGCCTCATGTGTTCAAAATTACTTGTATACAACTTTTTTAGATAAATATTTAATTATTATTTATTATTATATTGTTGTGCGGCACACATACAACTCCGAGGCTATGCCTCAACTTCAAAGATAATTTTCCTTAAATAATTTAAATCATGTCCATGAAAGTGGATGGGGCATTAGTAAGTCCAAATGGCATAACGGTGAACTAATAATGTCCATATCTTGTTCAAAATGCAGTCTTTGGAATATCTTCCTCTTGCACTTTCAGTTGATGGTACCCAGAGCGTAAGTCTATTTTAGAAAAGAAACTCGGTCCTTGTAATTGATCGATTAGGTCATCAGTTCTTGGTAGGAGATATCGATTTTTAATAGTTATTTTGTTCAATGCTCTATAGTCGATACACATCCTCATTGACCCATATTTCTTTTTAACGAACAGTATCAAAGCTACCCAATGTGACGAACTTGGACTAATAAAACCTTTCTCCAGTAGTTCATCTAGTTGCTTCTTCAATTCCTTCATTTTCGTTGGAGCTAATCTGTATGGAGATTTGGCTATTGGGTTAATTCCAGTAATCAAGTCTCTTCTAAACTCAACTTTTCGATTAGTGGTATACCCGGAAGTTCATATGGAAAGACGTCTGGAAATTTGGCCACTATAGACATTTGTTATCTTTTTTATGGAGATTATACTAATTTTTCCCGCATTTTTTCACCGACAATTTGTATTATTCACTTATCAGGAGCGTAAAGTTCTATGGTTTTCTTGTTATAAATAATACGTGCATAGTTATTACATAACCAGTCCATACGTAGAACTATGTTAAAGGCGGCTAATGTCATGGGTAATAATTGAACGGGTATGACGTAACATGCTAACAAGATTTTTCCACTTTCTAAGGTTTATGTGATTTTAACTGTCTCACCATTGGTTGTTTCTACGCTTAAGGTTTTATTTAATTTCTTTAAAGGTTTGTTTAATAGACTGCAAAAATTATAATCTATAAAACTTTGGTTCGCAATTGAATCAAATAAAAATGGTGTCCGGTATGTTTGCAGCCTGCTTAGTGTCAAGTTTAAAGACTCGAGCATTACCCTTCTTCACTTTGTTCTTGGTACCACATCCACCAGAACATTCTTCTTAGGACACCTAAAACTGAGATGTCCAGTATCCTTGCAGTTAAAGATGGTGTCTCTTGCAAATATTTCATAGTGTGTATGTAGGGGTAAATCATCCACTTCTTTTGTCAACTTCATTACCCTTGAAACAAGTATCTCTTTTCGTATTCTTTGTTTTGAATAAGGCCATTCATTAAATAACCAGCCAATTCCATGGCGAAATCGGTGGTTTCAGGTAGATGAGACCTTACCATGTCTCGTATATCTCTAGGTAACCCCCAAATGTAGCGAGTTACCTTACTTGACTTCGGTGTAACCAATAGAGGAATAAGTCTGAAATATTCTTGGAACATAGTATTGTAGTCTTTCACGTTTTTTCCAACCACATTGGACAAAACCTTTCTAAAACCAAAATTTTAAATTCTTCTTACGTCAGCTGATACGTGGGTTTCCTTCCTCATAACTTTATTAGAGTGTTACATCACTCTAATTTTTCATCTTTAAACATTTTAGATATATATTGAATCTTCTCCTTCTCGGTACACTTGCTTATGTCACAATTGATTCCATCTCTTCCAACCATCTAAGTGCAGTTATGGTGCCCTTGTTGCCATAAAATTCCTTTGGTTTATATGTCTTGAAATCCTTAATAAGAAAACCTTCAATTCTTAGTTTCTTCTTAAATTTCTTGTTGAAGTTGTCATTAGCATTCGAACTATGCACACTTTCATTTTTTCTTACAGAAGGATTTGGTCAGGATCCGGATTTGACAGTTCTATTAGATCATCGAGTTTCACTTCTATGAACAGACCCGTCTCCCGTTGCTTGAATCAACGAATTCATTGCCTATATGATCATATCTTACATTTTTGTTATTAAATGCTCAAGAATTTCTCGAGCAGGTTCAGATCTATTTCTGGTATAATTGGTTCTTTAATCAGAAGCTTCTCTATTTTGTGAAGGGTTGTTTAGTTATGACATTCTATAATCACAGTAGAATTGAGCTCTGATACCACTTGAGAGAGCTTATGATTGAGCTTAATACTTTAATCAATTCATACTAGGATCTAGTAATTGATATGTGTAGGTGAGTAATAGGTTTGAACGAACAAAGTGTTTAGTGCGAGAGAGTAATTCGGCAGAGTAACGACTAGAAAAACGATAATTAGAACACTTAATTAATTATGAAGGCTAACAACCAATATATAGAAGACGAAGGCCATTCGTTACACGGCTCCTAACGAATGGTCTCATTCGTCTTCATTCAATACATAACTTAAAGAGTATAGCGAATGACTCATTCACTATACCTCATTCGTCAACATTCCATGAGGAATGGATACAAAACTATAACGATTAGGTCCATTCGTTAAACATCCTTAACGAATGAGCTGATTAAACATAACGAATGGGACTGGTAATTACCAAAATTCATTTTTCATTAATAATAATAAATAATATAACATACAAAGACTCGAGACGACCAAAACGGTACACTAACAAACTCCCCCTCGTCTCGTGCTCTTTGTCTTTAACTTAGTTGAATCACTTCGTCTTCCCATCAGCGCAACTATTAACCCCTAACTCGTGACAAACACGAACAACGCGTTGGAATTGCATATCACGGTCATAACTATTAGCTTCATCAAACAAAATCTTGTTTTTGAACAGCACGACGTTGTCAGTAAATCTATGATAAGTTAACGGGTCACACTGGATCGATGACTTGTATGAAGTATGTCTTCATACCAGTGCCCAGAACAGTAACGGCTTCACCCGTACGGTTGTCGTAATACCACCTGTTGAATGTCTTGTAAAGAATTTGTGGAAACGTCTTTACAGGAACTCGTTTCATCGTGCGTGGCAGCTTGACTTTTAACACAAGTTTTCTCCAACCAGTCCTCGGATCTATCTCGTCGATGTACTTGTTGGTACTTGTGGCTTAAAAAACTCAAACCCGTGGTTGACCTCAAAAAGCAGATGTTGATGAAACCATCCTGCTAGTTGATTTCCACAATGATTAACAAACGGCCGGTTGGCGAGAGTCCACATGTCCCACCTCTGCAATGAGAGAACGCTAGTAATGTACCTATAATACTGAACTCCGTTCTCCCATTTAATTATACATACCTTCTGTTTGGAGTAATATAGCCATGACACAATGTCACATTTGACACTCTTCAATGCTTTGAAAGTCGTCTTTTGGTTAGCCATTGTACGTGCCTTGACCTCCATTTGATTCTCTTTATCAACATATCGATATGCCTCGATAATCATAGAAGTTTGGGATTTGTTGTATGTCCCAAACCACTCCTCAGCATCAGGATCCGTTGAACTCTATCCTCTTTCAGATACTTTATCCATTTTCTTCATCGTCTTCTCCAAATGTTCTTCGGCAGCTTTAACATGTTCATCAGTGAAGAATGGAACACCCTGATCAATATTATAACGTGTATACAGATCAGGATATTCCTCTGCCGTCACATCCTCAATCTCAATGTCCTCATAGATAAGCGACGTATCCCTAGATGGAATACTCGTGTCAAACTGGATCCCCTGATTATTAATTACTTCCACATCCTCCTTTGCTTCTAAAGCATCCATCTCGTCATCATTCAAACCCAATAATAACGAGATTCAATCACGAGACAGGGCAAAGTCTACAAACTTTCCCTCCTCGATCTCATTAGCATTCGCCGAACTCATCACAATTCCTTTATCGTAATCCATAAATAATATTGTGTTGGCTTTGATCGACTCAATAGGAGTTACATTGGTAGTATTTTGATATACTACCATTTTCGATAAACACCAGCACCAACACCACTAATACCAGCAGACGTACCCGCATCTTGTTTCGGCTCACTACCACCACATCCAGCCGCATCAGGATCTTGATCATCATCATTTTTCTTCATTTTTTTCAGTGCATCATCCTTACAAGTTAATTGAAGAATGAGTTCCTCCTGATCCTTGATCTATTCCCCATGAGCAGTAACAAGCTCACGGAGTTCTAGATTCTCCTTTTGGCAATACGCGATGTGGTTATACATATGTCTTTGGTCCATTCTCATATAATCTTATAGTTGATGATCCGCAGCCATTTGATTTTCTTGCAAATGGATTAAACTTAATAACATGTCCATCTATTGAGCAACCAACAAGGTATGAAACGAAGGAGGCACAGGTAGCACAGGACCTTGAGGACGGTTGAACCACATAAATGATATAGCAGATGGTGGCATCTGCATTGTTGTTGTAGCTGGAGAGGTAATCATTGTTGTCATCGGGGAGGTCGGCATGTGAGATAGCAACAATTGTGGAATCGAAGCAAATCTCGGGTCAGTTGAAGCTATCGTCGTGAGAGTAATGATCGGGGTGCTAACAGTAAGTGGCACTAGTGGTACTTGTTGAGCGAACGATCTTGGTACTTGTGGACCAATATCCACACCATCACCTCTCATAACTCAAAGCTTTGGCGATTGTACCTTTTAGTGCACGGTTTTGGTGTCCGTAGCGATCGAATAAGTTATAGGCGGTCTAGTATATGTATTTAATGTATATCGTAAAATAGCCTATAAATAGGAAGCTCATGCTCATAATTTAGTAGAGAACTTGTACATAGATCTAAGTTATCCTCTCCATAACTTATTATTCTCTCTAATGTATTCATCCATATTTATCAATAAAGTATATATTTAAAGTATCGATTTCATGTTGATGCATCGTATTAGCGGCTAGAACTTGGTCTCTATGACAGGAAAAATTTTCTTGCGCGAATTTTTTCCTGAATGCTCCCCGTAAGTGAGATTTCATTTTTGAAAATTTTGGCGTTAATATTTATTTCCGGCTGACTGTTTATGCGTTTCGAATAGCCGAGGGGGAGATCTCGTGTAATTTAAGGAGGAGTGTGTTTGTTTGTGAACCTTGAAGATTATTTAAGACCTTGCTGAATTTGTCAAGAAAAGGGGGAGATAAAACTTTCTTTTGAGATTATTTGGCTTGTATCTTCCTACATTTACAAGGTTTCTTGAAAAATTACTGCAATTCGGGTGGTAATTCATGCTTACAAAGCTACGTTTGACTAAGTTCAAGACTGCAAGTGTTTTTCGATTGGTGATTGATTTGTTTGATATTGAAACCTGACTATGTGGGATACGGGTGTCTGTCCGTTTACTTCTTTCTGAGGGACTTTGATCCTGACTATGTTGGCTACGAGTAATCGGCGGATTACTTCTGTTTAGGGGGACGATTCTCGAACGAGTTGAACTTATTGAAGAATATGAGTCTTGTCATTGGATTGAAGAATTTGATCATTTGGGGTTTATTAATGGAGGTTGGAACTCTGAATCTTATGCCCAAACATTAGTGCATCTTTGCGAATAAGATGTGGAAGAGCTTCAAAGAGTATATTTGGATACACGTTATCAACAGAAGGAAAACCGAAGTGAAAGATGTTGAATGATCGGGTTTTTCATGAAGATGTGTGACGAGGTTAAACGTAAAGATATGTTTTTCTTTACCGGTGCTGATGGATAGCCGATGACTTGTTGCTGATTGTTGAAAGATTGAACCATATCATATGTAACGATTCCGGCAGAATCAGGTATACCCTAACCGGTATATACTATTTATGTGATATTTAATAATGAATATGTGAATTATAATACGTTTATACGAGTATGTATGATTCATAGTACGGATTATACCTGATTATACAATTAATCGTATTTGAAATACGATTAACCGATTAACGGTTATTGAAGCCCGAACGAATCGGGGATACATTATAGACGAGATATATAATATTTAGTGATGTTTACGAAGTATTAAAGCTTCGGGATAAGTGAGTTAAAGCACAGAAAAGAATTTTCGATTTAATGGTACGTCAGTACATTAAACGAAAACTTTAATACCAAACCGAGCAAGAGACGATCGATCAAGCCGAAAAAGATGCGCGATTATTAATAATATGATGTTCTAAGATAATAAATGTCATGGTTTAAGTTTTTAAGGTTTTTAAATCGGTTTTATATAAATTTCATTTTTAGCCGAAAAACGACCGTTTTAGCCTCGTTTTAAGCCGAATTAAACGTTTAACCAAAAAACGAACTGAACCAGATTATCCAAAACATTATCCAGATTACGGAAATCTGAATGAATGGCCAAGAATGGAGAGGTGGGTCCCACCCCACCCCTTTACCCGTCCGATCGGACTCAAGGTCCTTATTTCCCACACTTATTTTCTTTTTTCTCAACAAATCTCTCAACATTCATCAACTCCATCCACATTAAGATCCAAAATTCCAAAGTTTTAGCAAGAAAACCGAGGTAAAAATCGTGTTATTTACGTGTTCATCTTCGTTTCTTGAGTTTGTTTGCAAGAAAATGAGGTTTCCAAGTGAAAAAGGGTGAAAACCCAAGATGGAACCGATTCTTGCATGATCAAGTGATGTATACAAGTTATACAAGGGATCTTGGTCCAAGAAAGGGGTTAAACGAACCAAAAACGAATTTTTACGGTTAAATCTTTGTTTTTATATCATAACCGAAACCATAAAAGAAATGGCTTGATTGTGGGTGTAACTTGCTTGGTGTGGTGTTATTTTGCTTGTAGGTGTTGTATCTAGTTGATATCAAAGGCTAGAAAGCGAGATCCTTGCGATTTGAAGCTAGAAATACAAGGTAGTTCGGTTTTTGTGTGATGATTAAGTTTTGGACAGATTGTGACTCGTTTAGAGTTAGGTCATGAAATTTTACAGAGGTGTTAGACATATGAAAATATGAGTTCTGTGAATTTGTGGTAATTGTTGGACAAAGGATGAATATTTGGTGAATTTAATGCTCGGTTTTGGCCAAAAATGGTGAAAAATAGTTAAATATCATGAAAAATTCTGGAAAATTTCAGATAAGCTTTTTATAACATTTATAAGTCACACACAAAATTTGAGGTCAGTTGGAGAAGTCTAAGTAGGCTTTTCGGTTAAACGAGTTCTAGGGTTTTCTAGCTCGGTTTTAGTGAAAATGGCATGTAAAATGAGATTTTGGTTCTGGAAATATTACAGGGGACTATGTGGATGGCAGGGGTCATCCAGGAAAAATTTGGGATTTTTCTAAGATCGTTTGGTATTTACGACATATTTAGTGTTTAAATGGTGTTTAAAAATAGATAAATAAATTTTAAATATAAAAATTAATTCTAGAAATATTTTTATAAAATTCCCCACTGTCAAAAAGTGATTTGTGCAAAATTTCAAGATCCGAGACTAAACGGATAATTATTTGTGCTAAAAAGAAGATAAAAACAAACTTTTAAGGCTTAAATCGCGTAAACCGGTAAAGTTCGCCTAAGCGAGCTGACTGGTGTATAAAAACTCGAAAAATGAACTATTTTCATATAATTGAGTTAAGTAAGTCAAAATGAATCATCCGAAAATAATTCGGATGATTTGAGTAATTTTTACCCGATTTAACAGTTTCCGGTGCATTAAAGACGGAAACGGGTCCCGCGGCCAATCGGGGCGTCTAAACCGAGCTCTAATTTCACAACTTTAACTAAATTATCAATCAACAACTATTTTCGGGTCGGGTGTGACCAAACTCATCTTTGAAACGTAAAAACGGATAATTGTGCTAGGCACGCAAAACGGGAAAAACGACTAATGGTAATTTTGACTAATGAACTCTAAACGATATCACAATCTGAGTCCGTAGAAGTGTTTCTGGGATAACATTGCCCCCGGAACGGTTACAGTACTGGGATAACAGTGTTCCCAGATATACCGGTTAACACGGTTAAAGTTATATTAATAGTGATTGTATAGTAACGAATTTAGGGATCGTATTACAGATCCGGATTAATAGCTCACATACTGTGTTACTGCTTGCGATAAGGTGAGTTTCACGAGCCCTTTTTCTGAATTGTGTTTTTAAATATTTTCCCGGGGCGGAAAACATGTTATTATTGAAATGTTTAAGTACATACTGAACACATGGAATTGCGTGTATTTATAAATATTTGATTGTACGGGAATCGTAAGGAATGGGTACAGTACTGGGTTAACAGTGTCCCCAGAGGTCCCTAGAGGTGTTTCTGGGTTAACTTTGCCCCCGGAATGAGTACTGTACTGGGTTAACAGTGTCCCCAGAGGTCCCTAGAAGTGTTTCTGGGTTAACTTTGCCCCCGGAATGGGTACCGTACTGGGTTAACAGTGTCCCCAGATGTCCGTAAAAGTATAATTACATCGCTAATATATGATTATTATAATGATTTGTCACAGTTGTTTAAATTAGTGAAACTCACCAACTATTCGTAGTTGACCCGTTTTCTTTACATGCTTTCTAGGTACTCCCAAACTGGAATAAGTGCTACATGCTTGATGATGCGTGCTTTTTGTGGAAGCTTAGTGATCATTTTGTATTAAATATGTTAGTGTACTGTTGGTAAAACCTATGTGTTAACGCCTAGACGGGAACTAAACTTGGAACAATGTAATATGATGTAAATTAATGTAGTGGTGTTTTCTTTATAAGCAATGCTGTTGATATCAGATGTGTCTGTTGCATCCCGTTTACGTTTCCGCTGCGGTTACGGGGTGTTACATCATACGCCAATGGATGATCGGGATGATCTCCAAGAGTTGCTCACCTTGAGGGGGAGATCTGATATGAGAAGCTACAAGTTATTGGTTTGCTGAAAAAGATTTAGAGATTGTCTGTCTGCACAAGCCCGAAAATCATCAGTCAAGGGGGTGTCTATTAGTGCACGGTTTGTGACTGGTGATTTGCAGTTAAAGTATTCAAGGATAAAGTATTCGATAGCTACGGAAAAGGGGGAGTCTGTTAGTGCATGGTTTTGGTGTCCGTAGCGATCGAATAAGTTATAGGCATTCTAGTATGTGTATTTAATGTATATCGTAAAATAGCCTATAAATAGGGAGCTCATGCTCATAATTTAGTAGAGAACTTGTACATAGATCTAAGTTATCCTCTCCATAACTTATTATTCTCTCTAATGTATTCATCCATATCTATCAATAAAGTATATATTTAAAGTATCGATTTCGTGTTGATGTATCGTATTAGCGGCTAGATCTTGGTCTCTATGACGTTCTCTCAGTACTTTCATCATAGCCTTGCCCTTTCTCTTTCGTTAAGCAGCCTGAGAAGCAGCTACCTCAACCACAACATCTCTCATATCTCCATTGTCCACCTTCACCACCATCACCAGAATCATCACCATCGTTGTTCCCACCTGGTCCCTCTTCTCTTTCAGAATCCGAATCATCATGTATCCAATGGTCATTAGAAGGACAAACATAATCTGGATGAGGTAATGAATAGGTTAATGTTGCTGTAGCAAATGAAGTTATCACGAATGTGTTTTCGTAACGAATGAGGATTCACAAATCAAAAACTTGATATCGAATGGATGAGCACGAATGTGTTTTTGTAGCGAATGACTGATCACGAACAGGCGAATGATGTATATAAAAATATACATCTTTTTAGCATCAAATAATCTCTAAAAACTGCAACTTATATCGTATAATATAGTTCAAATAACTACTTATCATGATAAAATGTATTCTCAGGAATATCCAAGCCTCAAACGAAGAAACGAATGAAAAGCCAAAGAAAATTAAAGAAAACCCAAGAAAACAGCAAAACACCCCCCCCCCATGCTACATGGAACATGCCCCCATGCTTTCCTGTGCAAGAAAAGACAAAATACTGGACAGCTGGATACGGGGCCGTGCTTTAGGAAACATGGGGTCGTGGTCACCTTTCAGAAAAGACAAAAGAAAATATAACAGACACCCAAAAACACGGGGCCGTGCCTCATGAAGCACGCCCCCGTGGTGAGTCAACATGTGCTATCGGTTAGAGCATTAAATGCGAGTGGGCACCTGGACACGGGGGCGTGCTTCATGGAACACGAGGTCGTGCCTGGACTCCTAGGCAACCTATAAATAGAGGAGCATGTTGCATTCACTTGGTGTTCTTGAAGAAAGTTCTATACGGGTTTCACTTATAAAAACATCCACTTTACACTTAGATTGAAGATCTTGTGGAAAGTTTGAAGGCTTGGAGGTTATCATCATCATCATCCATCACCATTAAAGAAGGAATATTCATCAATATTTGGTTAGATTGTTCTAGATTAATCATGTGTTTGTTATCTTCATCTCTTTTGATGTATATAACCATGCTCATTATGAGCTAAAACTCCATTTACCATCTAATTTCTATGAAGAAGCTTTGTTTTACTTGATTATATTAAATATGTAATTTAGTTTTAGTAAAATACATGGTTATTTTGCAATTATCCTTTGATGAAAAATGCTTTATCACTTTAAATCAACAAATCAAGGTTGATGATTAACAATCATTCATGATTCACTCATGTTCTTAGAAACTAGAAATGGTAAAAAGAATATCTTGATAACTTATCTAAGATAAAACATGGATCCTTATATTGTACTTAGAAATGATGAGATATAAGTTATGACCTATTTCTCTAGTTTTGATAATTCAGAAATAAAATTGTTAACACGATTGCTTAGGTTATCATACTAGTTAAAGAAATCATATGTTAAAGGAATGTGTAATTATAACCTACTTAAATCAACCAAGGGGAGGTTGTGTGACTAAACTATAACCACCCGAAGTTGTTAGAATTGGTGTTTGAGAAATTGAAGTCAATCCTAATATCTAACTTTACTAAAACTACTTGCTTACTTAAATTGACATTCTCGTGGTAGACATGAAGTTATGCATGCTACTTTCTTTTATGTCATAGGATATGTTCATTTAGAAATGAGGGACTATTCTATCATATATTATTAAAGCAAGTTTATCACATGTTTAGTTTATAATCATCAAGGAAGAATGGAGTGGATTCTAGATTTCATATGGTAACCTATATATAATTGAATAACTCATTTAGAATTTCTCTTCTTGTTCACCTATATATTATTCTAAAAAGCTTACAAATTACCCCAAAATGATTATCTTCTTTGATTAAATTAAAACGAAGATTTATTATTAGGAATATTTGTGTCCACAGGTCGATAGTTGGTTCTTATCATTACTATTCTATATATACAGTAGGTAAACTTGCCTAATTTGTGTGTGGCTAGTCTTAGTAAAAATCATTTTTATAAATTTAAATCACGATATTGTGCGAAAGCTAAATCCTCCAACTTTTAAACACATTGCGCACGCACATCAACTACAATGACGAATGAGCGGTTATTCTGTTGTAACAACCTTACCACATGTCACAATACAATTACGAAATGATAGCGAATGGCTATCTACAGTATAACGAATGGTCCGTTATACCGTAACAAATGGGTCATTTGAATCTTCAATCTTCATAGATAAATTTCCAGATCTGATTTTTCATATCCAAACCTCAATCCAGAAGAACACAAATCAATGGATTACTCGTCCGAAACTTTACCAAAATCAACAATCTATATCTTAAACTCCTCGACTAATCACCGTGAACAATCCCAAACACATCCGAACCACTTATTCCAATCGAAACTATGTCCGAAATCCAAATTACGTTAACACAGAAACCTTTGTTTCTATTAAAACAAATCCAACTCAACTCCATTTCATAACCACACAATAACATAATCCACTCAACATGAATCATACAAATCTGATTACGAACCGATTATCAATCAATTCAGCTTCAATTAGACATCTTAGCATATCAATTGAACCAAAATCGACAATATCAGTTTCAGATCATACCAATTACAATTAACAAATGAATTTTTCGGTCAATTCACCATTAAAATACCTTAAATCATGAACACAGTCTAACTCTCATCTCCGATACCAATTGTGAGAGCTTATTATTGAGCTTAATATGTTAATCAATTAATACTAGGATCTAGTTATTGATATGTGTGAGTGAGTAAAAGGTTAGAATTAACAAGAGTTTAGTGTGAGAGAGTAATTCGGCAGAGTAACGGCTTGCAAAACGATAATTAGAACAAGAGATAAATTATGAAGGCTAACAGCCTATATATAGAAGACGAAGGCCATTCGTTACACAGCCCGTTGCGAATGCTCTCATTCATCTTTATTCTGTACATAACTTAAAGAGTATAGAGAATGACTCATTCACTATACCTCATTTGTCAATATTCCATGATGAATGGATACAAAACTAAAACAATTAGGTCCATTCATTAAACATCCTTAATGAATGGACAATAATAATAACGTATAGCATCATTCGTTAAACATCCTTAACGAATGAGCTGATTAAACATAACGAATGGGACTGGTAATTACCAAAATCTCCTTTACATTAATAATAATAAATAACATAAGATACAAAGACTCAAGACGACCAAAACGGTGCACTAAAAAGAAATAGAAATTTTTATTAACATACCAACGGATAGGTTATCATACAAACAACTAGAATATCTTACAAACAAGTACAAGTGCTAACAATAGAGTATAATACAAAGACTGACACATAACAAACGATACCAACACAAAAGATCTTGGTTCCTAATCTTTCAAGAAATCCTTGATCATTTACTTAACTTTACTACATTTTTGTAGTAATTTCTTTCCAACTTTCTTCTTGCTATTGTCAGTAGCTACCATCTTCCTCTAATCATCAGTTTCATGTAAAGCTCGATCCATATGTTTCTCATGTGATTATGGTACGAAGTTGGGATATCCATATCTAGGTGGTGGATCTTTGTAAACCATCACAAAAATATCATAATTATTTCTTGGGTTTGGTGGTGGGGGGACTCGCTTCAAAAGGTATATTGTAAAAAAGTTTCGATAGGCTCCTCCCCATGCCTTATTTCATCAGCTTGTTCTGATACGGTGGGAACAACACCAATGTTAGGGGAAAATTTATCGGTGTCTAATCATCACTTTCTTGAGAATGTGAGGGCATATGGAATGACGGAACATGAAAACTGGAATCTACCGAACATTCACACTTCATGTTATTCTTAATATATGGGCATTCATCATCATCACTTTTCTCTTCAAATGTTTCTTTCTCTAGATCCTCCTATGATTCTTCCTCAGAAGCAGTTTCTACATCATTCACCTTTACTTCCATATGGAATATATACTTTTCCTAGGGTTGCATTACTCTCATCTTTGGCCACCTGCTACTGAGTCTGTGTTGGATACTGTTGGATTGTAAGTTGGTGTCCCAAAACGCCATCTTCTTGGAACTTAATGGCATTGCATCCAACTGAATGCATCCGGTTCTGGTTTGACCGGGTTATCCACCTGCATCTTGTTGGAAGGATGATACTTCGGAATATCAGAAGAATAATATTAGAGATTTGGTGGATCACTTGGTTTGATAATTGGCATATGCGCCACGTTGGGGAAATGAACTAGTTGGCTTCCATAAGGTATCACTGTTATAACTGGCCGATCTTGGCTAAAGATGTTGGTATACTAACTATCGCTTCATTCTCATGTGACATTGGGATTGGCTAGTCCTGTGTAGTTCATCGTAGTGCGTTCTTGGCAGAAAGTTTCAAGATATTTCTTTAACAACATCCAATAGAATTAAAATGGTAAGGGATAGTAAAGAGCATCAGCCTATCTTATCCCAATAATATAATATAATATAATATAATATAACGTTGAAATTTATCTATGATCAAAGCTTAGGTACGTTTAATTACTTAATTCACTAAGATCGAGGGCTCTAATACCAACCTGTGACACCCCGGCTTAGGACCTAGGAATGTGACCAATAATTGGTACCTGTTTTGTAAATATATTAAAGTTTAAGGTTGTAATGCAAAAGTCTTGATTAATATATTATTCTATTCCAAAGGTCGGGAATTAAACAACCGATAGTTGTTACAAAAGTGTTTAACACATAAAACCATAATTTACATTATTTTAATAATAAAAATTTCATCTAAGCCATCAGATCCTCTAATTGCTATACATCATCTGCAAACACCTATTCTTGATTACCGGTATAATAGTTTATAAGATACGTCAGAAACACATGTTGGTAAACACGTTGACCCTAATATATTTTATATAGTTTATTACTCCCTACGGGTATCTTATGACTCGGTCCGTCATAACAAAGGGAATAACTAAGTTTTGAAATTCAAAATAACTATTGCAAACTCAAGCTCAACTTAAAACCGCTCAACAAACACCGTAGTGTGCGAGTACATAGAAACTACCAATATACACAAGACAATTCCCCACTTAAATATTACTTAGATCCGTCCCAACGTGACGGAGGAATGACCAAGTGTGGTGCGGTGTCTCACTGATTTAAGCTTGAACGTTACCTCGAACCTATAGTACTAGAATACCCTTTTGTAAATTAATATATCAACGATCTAGATTTAAACCTTTAGTCTAATTGCATAACCATTACCTTGATGAATTATTTCTTTATAAAATATTTGAACCTTTAGTCTCTTTTTGTTTATCACTTATGTACTACATTTCGTCTTCATGAGGAAACGTATATACCAGGTTTCTTCTTCAAGAAGAACATTACAAAGACTTTTATGATTATAAAGAAATAATATTTTAACTACACCCTTGGCTTATAAAAACTATATTTAACTTATATATAATCAAGGTATGGGTTATATCCTCGACTAGGATCTAAGTCAAATATAATAAAATAATCGGACAGAACCCCTCCCTACCTTATGTGGATACTTTGTATGAAATGCATAGGATTTAAGTGGGAAACACTCCTACCTCTTGTCGGGCATTTGAGGGGTATACACCGCTATAACACCTACTATTTGCACGTACTTCAAGAAATTGAACATGTCGAATAACCGGAACCATGGCATGATTTTCTAGGATATATGTGTGTGTTGTAAGGTGTGATGTATGAATTGGAGATCACCTAGTGGCCTCCTTTTATAGGCAAAATTTTGTGTTTTGTCGCATATCACAATGTGACTTTAAACATGCCACCGTGTAATGCGACGAGCCATAAGCCTCCTTTGTATTATTTCAATATGTCGCACGTCGCGATGGATGCTAGGGGTAGACACTGCATAGCGCGACGCCATACACTAGGCTCGCTTCGTTGGCACATAGACATACCACGTGGTGACACGTGGCCTATCTCGTGATGCCACATGTGGACACATGGTTGGACATGTGACACGCCGTCGTGATGACTACATCGCTTAGCGCGATGAGGAGATGGGAATCTTGTTGCGCAACACCACTTTTTCTTGGATTTTGAATTGTCTTCGTTGTGTAATGCTATGCTCGTATCTTTGATCCATTGCGTAGCGTGACGGGTTTTGAATTCAAGAATTTTAATTTTGGTCCTTTTACTTTTGAATTTGATAGATTTGGCCCGAAAGTTTAGGGATGTTATAAATACACTAGTTTTTATGTGTATATATACATATATATATCATGAGACAAGAGATACAATTCTTATGTGTAAGTAGAATATCACTACAATTATTGAATATGAAAATCTAAACACTTGCATATCCATTCAAATTGATAACAACCAAAATTAGTTAGATAAAATAAATGAGGCCCTTCTCTATTTGGTATTAAGCTGCAATAGTAAGGGGGCGTATGATCATACTTAATGAGTATGAGGATGAGACCAAACCATAAACAAAAATTAAACACTTAAGCACATAGTCATAATGAGGCATCTACCTATATTATTAATGTAACATCATTTTTTTGCATGTCATTCAATTAGACCGTCCACATAGGCGGTCAAGTGTACAAGTTTCCACTTTTGCAATTTCCCCTTCATGAATGATAAAATGAAAAATATGTTATTAGTGGGAATCGAACTCACTACTTTGCTTTTAAAATGTTTTTGACTTGCCAACTCAACTAAGATGAATTGATGTTAGTTTTCTATTTTTCTTAAATGGTATAGACTCACAGCCTCACATTTTGATTTTTTTTAAAATACAAATACAAATTATTTACTAATCTATGTATTTTAGGAAATTATTTATTTCTTATGAATTCATAAGATATGTTTTTATGTATATTATTAAATTTAACTTTTTTTTATTTTTTTAACCACATGTGTATTACACGGGTTGTATTCTAGTAAACAATAATTAAGCAAAAATCCAGGCAAACACATATTGTGGAATTATGGATGAGGTTTGAAATACTAATACTTGTTTGTTAGTATATGGTTAAGCATGATACACCAAAAAATATTAAAAGTGTGAAAAGGGGAGTGTAAGTACTCCCTTGGAAAAGAAGCGAGTGAAGATATATAGGTCTTTAACGAAACAATTAAGGGCGTTCGGTTTAAAATGCGGGTCCTAGAATAAAATATTCTATAGTTAGTGGTTTTTATATAAAATAATAAAACAATAAATAATAATAATAATAATAATTATTATTATTATTATTATTATTAACTTGAATGAATGGTTTTATGGTTTTATTAAGTTAAACTCAATAAGTATGCACAAATTTGTATAAAATAAAAGAAACAGAAAGATATGATAATGACTATCAGGTCTTGGTTTTTTACTGGTTAGTTTCACTCAATCTTGGTTGAGTGAACACGAGGGGTGCGGTTCGGTGCAAGATGCACAAATTCGATTAAGTAATCACCAAATAAAAGAGTTAAACGAGTGTTTGGTTAAAGTCGGCCCGAGGCTTGATATAAGATCAAGCTCACTTCCAACATGTACAAAATATAAAAACAAACTTAGAAGACTTACAGAAACAGATGTTACATGAACTTAGAGTCTTAAACGTGTAAAAACCTCAAAAGTCGAGTATGAACTCTAAAATTCAAGAACAATGGGTTTGGATGTGAAACCCTTCAATCAAATGAAGTTGAAGAAAGAGAATCATCTGAATAATGTTAAGTGAACAATATACCATATCCAAGGTTTAAAAATCAACAAAAGGATTTTAATCAGTTTGGACAGAATTTGTCCTTGATTTAAATAAAACTTAAAAAATATAAATAAATTTCAAAAAATTATAAAAATTCCAATCTATTATATTAGGATCCTATGAACATCTTTCATTTTGAAACTTTCCCCAAATTAGGACTCAATATAGGATGAAACAACCGATTTTCTCAAATGGTACAGATCTAAGTATGAAAACTAAAAAAGTGATTGTGAAGAATGACTTCAAATGAAATTAGATAGCCATTAGAACCAAAACTCAATGAAGTTCATCATAGGCTTAGGCCTTGCAACATTCCAGTTCATTTTGACTAAGTTATGGTCCAATCTTTAACGACCAAACTTCTGTCTAGAACTAAAACACCAATAGAACCTAAGTTCTTAGTGCTTTAGAATGGTTTTTGATAAAAAAAAAAAAAAAAAAAAAAACAATGTGTGATGTTCACCATGTTATTACACAAATCCTCATGGTTCAAAAATCTACAAAAAAAAATTAAATAAAAATCAGAAACTAGAATATGTAAGAAAATATCAAGGTATGACCATCAAAGATCATCTTCCTTTCATTCATTGTCTCCTCCACTCTTTACACCATGGTTTATATATTTGGTAGGGTCATAAACATGGTTGTTTAATGGTTGAATAACCATTTTAATCTAGAAATTTGAAAGAGGGAGAAGAAGAATGACCAAAGGGGCTACTAAATACTTAGAAGGGGTTTATAAAAGGAGGATACTAGGGTTTAAAACTTGGAGAAGGGGAACAAAAGGGAAGGGATATGGGGTAAATGGTTTGGAAACTCGTGTACCCCAACTCGATATAATATGATATACTAGGGTTTAAAGCTTGTTTGGGCCTAGGTTTTATTATTTTGTGTCATATAATATGATATAATATAAGCCCATATGAGTTCCATCATTTAATTAGAAACAAAAAGGCCCAACATGCACTTTTATTGTGTTCTAAAGTTATGTAACATATAAATGTGATATGAAATATTTTGTATAGCTAGCATATGTATGTGTGTGTATGTGTGTGTGTGTGCGCGCGTGTGCATGTGTGTGTGTGACTAACTTATCCTAACTTTCGTATATCGAGTTGGGGTACACGAGTTTCCAGACGCTTTAAAATATGTAATGTAGCATAAGTAACGATGTGATATATCGATTTTCGGTTTACCAAGACATGGAAATAAACTTTCATAGTATGAATGATATAAGTTATGTATAATGAATAATAACATGATGAAAACAAAAGCATCCAACATTCCATTGACGAAATGAGGTTTCGAAACACATTGAAATTTAAATGGGCAGGGTTTTCGGGTTTGAAAAATGACGAATGTCACACTCTGTGGTTGTAAATGTCATTCCCATATTTGTTGGAACGAAGTTGGAGAATCGCAAATTACCCGTCCCGAGCTTGTTTAAGAAACTACCGATCGTATCGTTGTTATCTGCCATAATCTTCTAGCCGCTCGTAGTCGTCAAAAAATTTATGTTGATAGACGACAAAAGTCTATCGAATTCAACATTGGTGACCAAGTGCTTCTCAAGGTATCTCCTTTGAAGGGGGTAGTTCGTTCTAGTAAAAGAGGAAAATTATCACCGATTCGTTGGTCTGTTCAAGATTGTTGAAAGAGTTGGTGGAGTTACCTATAGACTCGACCTTGCTTAAGAGCTATCTAATGCTCATCACTTTTCAAATTTCTAACCTCAAGAAGTTCTTAGCCGAGGTTAATCTCTACATAGCCCTCGATGAGGTACAAATCAATGAATCTGCGCATGCTATCAAAAGACTCGTGGTAATTATGGACCGTAAGGACAAAGAAACCAAATGAAGCCATATACCACTTATCAAAGTTTAATGAGAATCTAAACGTGGTGTCGATTTTACTTGGGAACGAGATGAAAAAATATAGACCAAACATCTACATCTTTTCATTAAGGTTTAATTTCTAATTTCGCGATGAAATCTAAAAGTAGGGATTGTTATAACATTTTGGTTTTTCCATTTTCTTGTATTTGTATAATATACCCGACCCAGGGTTCTTATTTGGATTATCCACATTATTAAATCTCTTATTTATGGTTTTCATCTCATTTTATGTTTATATGTCATGCTTAATCGTCCATCAAACACTAGGACCACTTATTTTGGCCTAATATTGTTTTTAATCAAAGTCCGGAGGCTAAAATGTAAAAATTCTTGTCCCCCCCCCCCCTCATCGTGTCATGCTAAGAGACCCGGGAGATCCTCTCTGTCACATAGCACGACAGAAGGAGGGAGGGTCTGCTAATAGGGTCCTCTCGCGCTACGCGGCTGACTTGTGGATGATCTGTCACGTAGCTCAATGGACCCCGCTGTCAGCTACAATGTTGTAATCCTCGGTGTGTTGACTTTTCACTCCAAATCTCTATTAATTTGTGTTTAACTCATAAATCATGAACCTAGACGAGTATTGCACATTGCATCACAAACTCCCCCTCAAATATTTGACTTAATTTCCTTAGTTTGGTGATTTTACTCCATTTTGTAATAAATTCACAAATTAAACGAATTCGTGTTCTCTAAGATCAATTAAGCATATAAAAACCACCTCTTGCATATGCTAAATGTTTACCTCAACTCACTTTACCTTCAATTCGTGTTCTTGGTGCTCAGTTTATCGAGTTTTGAAGTGTTGGCTTTCTTTAGTTAAAGTTCTCATCTTTTCGGGTTCTGCTCATTTCACTTGGATTCCGGGTAAGTGTAAAACACATTTTTTTCATTTTCACATTCTAAACAGAAGTCCTCAACCAATTTCAATGATTAATGTGGTTTCGGTGGTCAACTTCAATTTGGCATGTTTAGGGTTTATGCTTATGTTAATCTGGTTTTTCAATTTCTCAATGAATTTACCCGAATTAACTACAAACCCTTTTACATTTTATTTTTACCTCAATGTTTTGAACATATTAAACTCGAATTCAGTCTCATACTGACATCTCGTTTAGACATGAACCGACACTCGTTTAACTCTGTCTTTTTCAATACTTGAGTTAGAGGATGACTAATCAATAATTCTTGTCCGGTTTAGTTCGTTTTCAAATACCAAATTTATATTTAATTTTTCATAATATTTTCATTAAAAGTCAGTGAGCTCGCTTATCTCTTGTTTTCTTTATAACGAGAATCATGCCATGTAATATTTAGTAGTTATGGTTCGTTTCTTCTAGTTTTAATCATAGTATTTATTTCCAGATTTTTAGAAATTGTCAATTAAGTTTCGCTGGCTCACTTATAATCTCACGTCTCATTTATTTCTTTAAAATTTGCCTAATATCAAAGGTGAGTAATCACATCCCCATTTTTCCTATTTTTGTTTGGGGGCTTTATGTGTATGAAAACCCAACTTTTTATTATTTGAACACACACACACACACACATATATATATAGAAACACAATTCCATTAATTAAGTGGTTATGATATTACTCGATAAACTGTTAATTGATATATGACTATGTGTTTACTGCTTTATAGTTGGTATCTCATCCTCATAGTATAATCATTATCCGTCCGAGTAGACTTGATTGAACAATGTCATGTTTGAAAAGGAATACTACTTTATTTAGCAAAAATTAAATAAAAATATTATTTTTCATATTTAGCAAAAATTAAAAAAAATTTCATATTATTTTTATTTTTAATTTTTCATAATATTTTTATTAAATTTTTAATGTACATTAAATATAAACAGCTGTTTATTTTTCATCATTATACTATTATACAAATTTTTGGTTACTCTCTCAACACATAGTGTTGACAAATCTGTACTGTTTTCACGCATATCGTAGGTAGCGTTTTGGGATGATATTGAAGTTGAAGACATAGTTTTGGACTTAGGTTATTGAATAAATGGAAAACTATTTTGTTTTGAATTGAGATAATTGCGTTAATTTTTTTCCTTATGTTGAGTGACGTCGTGTACTTTAATTTGAATGGAATAAATTAGTTATTGTCACTTAAATTATGTTTAGTGTCTTTGAGCTCTGAGCAATCTTAGTCACGCCCCGACATGTTCCACCATAGGATGGGGTGTGACACATATGTTTTCTCAAGTAAGGGGCTAGCATTAAGCTCATTGACATATACATTTGGATAAAGACAAAATTTTACATGAAGTCACGGATTTAAGACCAGGTGTACCAAATATTGTTGAGTAAACACATTTTAATTCAATTTTCTCATTTCCACCATGAAATCAGCCTTCATCTTTTGATGAAGCAAATGAGGAAGATCATGAGGATGGTGATAAAGATGATGATAATGATGAAGGTGATCCTAAATATATTCAAGATGGGGAGTGTAATGTATTCGAGGACAATCACGTAGTTGACATGAGTAAATTTAAGGGTAATGTTGATTATGAAGTCAGGGAAATTGATGATGATGATAGTGAAATTGATCCTGAGGATAAGTGTCGTTATGAAGGTGATGATGTTCATGAGGAAGATGATTCTATCACACCTTGAGAGAAGGTGGCAGCTAGGGTAAGAAGATGAAGAAAATGAAGAAGGTACTCAAATTGTTACAACTAACATTGTTGATATTCCTTTCTATGTTGGATAACTTTTACCAAATAAGGAAACCATTTATGAAATGGTTATATCTTTTGCAGTTAAGTCAAGAAGGCAACTTTATATAAGAAAATGAAGCTTGTAGGTTAGAGTGGTGTGTGTGGGTAAGAGCCCATCTTCAATATTCCAGGAGGGTTCCCATGGAAAATAAATGAAAACCCCAAGAGGGCAAATGACAATGGAACAAATGGCAAGTGTACAAATAATGCAGGTTAAGGAAAGTCTAAGGGCCAAGGAAAACCTAAAAAAGTCCATTCAACCCGCTTGCCCTATTGCAATTCAGAGCTCAAGACAATTTGACAAGCATGAATGGTGTGCGAAGACCATAAACAAAACTCATAATTGTGTGAAAACAAGGGAGCTTTGTATGTTGACTATTAGTACTTTAGCTAGGGAGATTGAGCCGATTCTTGTAGACAATCCGCATATAGAGATTCTTGATCTACAAAACTTAGTAAAAAAACTCAAGGTACATGTTTCAATCCACAAAATATGTACATTAAGGATGATGGCTACAAAAGAGAAGGATGGAGATTATAGAAATTAGTATGATAAGCTGACAGACTATTTTGATGAGCTATTGATAGCTAATCCCGGTAGCACCATCAAAATTGATGTAGAGCCTAGTCCCCTTGAAAGTACTACTAGGTATTTCATAAGAATATACATTTGTTTTGCTTGAATGGAAAAAAAATAGGTTTAAGATGTCTGGAAAAGATATAGTTGTGTTAGATGGGTGTTCATGAAAGGACCATTTTCTAGTAAGATCTTGATGGTTGTTGGTGTGGATGGTAACAAAGAACTTGTGCTTACAGGTGATGGGATTTAACAAGCATGCCTTGTAAAAATGATGTGGTTGCAATCTTAAACATGACAGGCAATTAAAAATGGGTAAATCCATGTTATTATTTAAGCAAATGGAAAGAGGTGTACAAGAATGTAATAGGACCAATTAATGGACCATGTTTTTGGCCTTGCAGTAGTTCTCCATTTAAACTTTCTCCTCGTAAGTAATATAAGTAGGTAACAACGAAGATTTTCTTTTGTATACATGTAGATATTTATGCTACATTTAATGTAAATTGCATTTTAATTAAATAGATTGGTAGACCGCATAGGTTATTAGATGAGTTAGAATCTCAATTTGATAAGGGAGGTAAAATGACAAGGAAAGGGATACAATAATTTATGGGAAATGTGGGAATAAGGAACACAACTATACAACATGAAAAGGGTTAAAGTGGGGGGAGGATCGTCTAATGCGGCCACAAACCAACCAGAAACACAAGGTGCACCAATGGAAAGTCAAGATGTGTGAGTGGAGACAATATTCTTCTCAAGTTTGGCATGTTTATGTTAAGACAATGTTTGTTTCTTAAATGCATGAGTGTAGACGATGTTTGTTTATTGTGTTTGTGATTGTAGACAATGTTTTTTTCTTATGTTGGAGACAATTGTTACCATTTGTCTCAAAATCCCAATGTGTGACTTGTTATGTTTATGTCAAGACTTTTTATGTTTGTGTCAAAATCATACATATCTTATTATGCACATCGAATCATTCTTAAACACATTACAACCTGGAAGTACAAACTTGTTAAAGTCAAACATTAATCCAAACATTACAAATAAAAAAAATGAGTGAACTGCGGTTTTTGTCATTGTGGTTTGTCCAAAAATGCGGTTTTAGTCCAATAGTTTCAAATTTGCAATTTTTGTCCCTATGGTTTCATTTCACTTACAATTAAATCAGGATTCATTAACCTCGTTAAGTTAGGTCGTTAAACCTATCAGCGTGCCCCTCACGTGAGGGAGAATTTTGTCCTTTTTTCCCCGAATATATTACAGCCCCTCACGTGAGGGGGCTTGCGAATTAGGATTGTGGTTTATTTGGGGAGAAAAAGGACAAAACAATCGCCCAAAACTGTTCTATGACAAATGCGTTATGGTCAAACATCACGTTAACATTCACCATACTCGGTTCATTAATGGAAGCATGTCTCCAAAATCACACATGTATTCATCTCATTCAAAATGATTAATGGGTCGGCGGATCGGATGATTTAGTCCATGGGTTGAAACAAGTCGGGTCGGGTTGGTTGGCCTAAAATAACTTTTATGTGCATTTTTTATAAAGAATTAATATGCTAAGGAATATTGGTTTTAAATAATCCCAACTATATCCTATTAGCAAATAATAGTCCCGACTTTACTCTTAGTTGGTGGCAGTTCCAACTAAAGGTGCATTGTTTATAACGGTATGCGACTAACGGATGACTAATTCGGTTAGTTGCGAGTCGCTGGAAAATTAATTAGATCAAACATTCAGGAATCTTCTTTTAGTAAAAACCGCAATTAACAAGGTCGCCGGAACCATAGAACCACCTTCAAAATTGGTTGGTGGTGCTCAAGTGGTGGTGGTGTTAAGGTTGAGTTTTCTAGCAAAAAAATGTGAGTTTTAGTCTATATTATTAAGTTTCATATTGGGTCCGGTTTCGGGGTTAGGTGCACTGGGCTAAGTCTGGGAACCGGCACCGAGTACACGGTTCCAACCCAATATTAGTCAGGCCCACATCCTGTTTATCCAGAAAGACAGACAAAATTAGAGGTGCACAAAAAACACGAACTCGGAACCAGTCCCGAAAAATAACCTGGAACCGGTTTTTTTATACCCGGTTTTTAATACCCGAACCCGTACCCGACCCTACCCCTAGGGTACGGATAGGATATGCATTTTAGTACCAAAACCCGTACCCGAACTGGACCCGATTTGTACCGAGTAATACCCGAAAACCCGAACCAATTCCATACCCGGCGCTAGGTTTTTCCAATGCCCGAAACCGGGTTTTTCAAATACCCAATATATACCCGAAAAATAACTGAAAAATACCCGAATAATACCCCTAAAAAGTGCAACCCCTAAAAAATTCCAATCTATACCCTGAAAAAAACCCGAAAAAGCCTGAAAATATGGTTTTTTTTTCAATACCCGGAAATAGGTATTCAAATACCCCATTTAAAATACCCGGTTCTATACCTGACCCGAACCTAATACATAGGGTATGGTTTTTAGAGGCAATACGCGGACCCGAACCCAACCCGGTATTGCTAATAGCTGATCATACCCAAACCCGTTTTTTCTAATACCCGATTTGTGCACCTCTAGACAAAATCATGAAAATCATATGTATGTGTTATTAAGTTGTTTAAATAAACTAGAATAAGTGCCCACGCGTTGTTGCGGGTTCGCGCAAATTATCCTCTTGTATTGGTTTGTAGAGTTTGGTATGGTGTGTAATGGGTTATCCGTACGAGTATGCTGCCGCATGTGCAAATGGTTTGTTGGATGTTTTTTGTGTGGGGGTGCACACTATGCATCGTGTTTTGTGAAATATTTATTAATAAAGTAGGTTTATGCGTTATGTGATTTTATATCAACATAAATGATTGAATGTGTGTGTTAATTGATGAGTAGTTGATATTTAAGATGAAAGAAATGCTCAAATTAAAGTCACAAAGTTGTCGGCCAATGAATTGTAAAAAGGAAAAAGTGATGGGCATACGTGATTTGATTGTGCACATGCACTGGCGTATGCATATATATTGGATAAATGGTGTATAAACTGATTGGTACTTAATTTGCATAAACATAAAGTTTTTATTTAGGGCATTACAAAATGACAAGTAGCAATGTGATGGAAATTAAGAAAACCATAAGGCATTAACCGACTTAAATAACGGGATAGATAAGAGTCTCATTGAAGAATACACTCTATAAAGTAAGAATTAATTACAAGTTTAGTAACTAAATTGTATAAAATATATTGACAGAAGATCACATTTTCTAAACATGATTATATGATGTACCAATTTAAATTCTCATTACGGCTAATTATGATCTAAATAATCTCCAACCAACCAACTATTTTTTACACATATAAATAACTAGCTTTTGAACCCGTGTATTACACGGGATTTATCAAATAATAAAAATAAAAATATCCATTTTTTGAAAGAAATGAACAAAATTAAAGGGAAAAATAAAATATATAATACAAACAAACTAGTGTATTACACGGGATTTATCAAATAATAAAAATAAAAAGATCCATTTTTTGAAAGAAATGAACAAAATTAAAGGTAAAAATAAAATATATAATACAAACAAACCCGTGTATTACACGGGATTTATCAAATAATAAAAACAAAAAGATCCATTTTTTGAAAGAAATGAACAAAATTAAAGGTAAAAATAAAATATATAATACAAACAATAAGAAGTCTAGAATCTCAAATTTACAAATCAATTTTTTATATACAATATTTGCATAAATTGTTTTGACAAATTACCCGTGGATAATCATGATAAATGAGATGAAATATTAGAAAATTAGAATGAAAATTATAACTCATTTCTCAAAAATTTTTTGTCCCATGACGGCATGACCTATGGATTGTTAGAATGAATAAGATGAAAAATTAGATAATTAGAAATGAAATTATAACCCATTTGTCAAAATTATCTTGACCCATGGATTGTTAGGTAGAATTAAATAAGAGATTAGAGAATTATAAAGGAAATTATAACCCATTTTTTAATATGGATTTGCTCCATAACCCATGGATAAGTCAAATGAATGAGAAGAGAGATTAGGCCAAGAATGAATGTGGGATTACCACATCATCTTCATTATTTTCTTTTATTAGTATAGTTAGATAAAAAAGTTACACAAAACAACACATATATATATAATAATAAATCGTAATTTTAGAACAAACTTAAAAGCGTGTGCTAATGCCTAGACCACATCTGATCCTTATTACTATTACAATCACGAATCCATCTGATTTAAGAGAGCTCTTTAACCTGCTCATGCTTAAAAAAATATTCTTGTTCCCAAGAAGAGCACCCATGTACTCCTTGTGATCTTTTCCTTTATCATTAAAACCAAAGCCGAACTTAGCATGGTTTTTAGGATTTGAGCTCTTAAACCTTCGTTTTTCCATATCGCCAACCACAAGTATATCATGCAAACACAATTTAATTTGAGCTATCTAAACAAGCTTGATTAATATGATCTGTAACATTACATCTAATATTCTAAAGCTATCCAAACAAGTGTGCTTAACATAATAAGTAACCTAACTTTACATCAAATATTCTCAAGCTATATACACAAACACAATTTGATGTATACAAAGTCTGCTTAATATAATATGTAGCATTACATCTATAATTTGAGCATGTCTCAAACCTTTTTTCTTGGGTTTAGGCTTTGAGTCTGTTAGTTCGATTTTCAGGTGTTCTCTAATTGAGTTTCCGGTTGCTTCAGGTCGAGTAAGTTGGTGTTGTGTAACAGGTTCCGGGTTAAGGTTTATGTTAAAAAAAGTCAAGCATCATTTACTCAGGTTTCGAGTGGGTTTTGTATTGGGTCTGTTTTTGGTAATCGATTTCAGTTAGTAACAGAAAAACAAACTCGTATTTGTTCTCTAGAATTTTGTTTCCTCGGGTCAGTTGTTTGGGTTTTGGTTCTAAAATCGGGATTTGGGTGACGTTCGGTAGATTTTTATGTTTAATCGATTCGTGTAGGGGTGTTCAAGGTCCGTTTTGGCCGGTTTTTAGATCGAATCATGGTTTTTCATATTGAAAACCGAAACCAAATCGTTTAAATTCAAAAGCGAAGCAAACCGAACCGTTACTAACAGTTTGGTTCCGGTTTGGTCTCACGGTTTCAGATCATTGCACTTTAGTACAACTTATCCATAGTAAGAAGTAGAATCTATAAACAAATGATAAAAATAGCTGTTGTCTAAAATTTCATTATGGAAACAAATCACACAAAGAACTGGATACACTCATTCAGCCTTAAAACAGTTACACATGAAATGTGTTGTGAAGTGGCTCGTCTATTTAGATTGAGACTATTATAAAAAAAATGCATGCTAAAAATTAGTTAAAAGAGAATCTCATGGCTTAATTATCACCGAATGACTTATAAATTAAAAGCAGGTGGATTTGGTCATGTTAATCTCAAACGGGCCAGTTTAGTTATGTACCATGCTTGCTATGTTAAGCAAATGTTTATTTATTAAAAGTTTTAAAAACTGAAAAAAATAAACATTTTCGAGTAAACACAACCCGCACCGGATTTAAAGTGACTTGGTAAATGTGACTCAAACCAATAAAAAATTACTTGTTAGATATTATTTATTAACCTCTGCAATTTTTATTTTTATTTTTATTTTACATTTTTATTATTTTGACCTGTCAGAAAAAATTTAACTCAAAGCAGCCTGTTTATAAGTAAATGTGTCGGAAATACCTTGAAAGCAGAATATTTGCAAAAAATTACCGTTGATAGCAGAATCTCTGCCACTAACATATACTTATTAGGCAAAGAAACAAGCTGCTACACTATCGCAGTAACTTGGTTTAAAAAAGAGTACCTTGGTCGTGAGGCACATTAAGGCGCAAGGCCCGCCACGTTTGAGCACCTAAGGTACACGAGGTGCAATGAAAACAGCCCGATACGGTCACGTCTTTTACACGCCAGTGTTGTCAATATTATAATGTTGCTTAACTGGTTTTTGGGTTGTATTTATATAATAAAATTCACATAAAAACGTTAATATAAATAAGCATGTGACTGAACATAAAAAATGGTCACAACGTATTTAAAACACAAAATCCTTGTACCATTAACTAATATAATTCAAAACTGAAAAAATCAAGTAAAGATAATACCTTTCCACCAATCATGTGGAAGAGATAATAATCCCCTAAGTTTCTACATACTCAAAAGCAAAATAATCAAATGAGGCATAAAGAAGACCGGGAAGGATATCTATGTGTCCAAATATTAAAAATAGATTCTTCAGACCTGATCTGAAATGGACATGTAATGGTTCCAAAATACTAATCCAAACAACATATGGAAACATTATAATCAAATAAACCACGTTACCTGGTTTGTATGTGGCACATATTATGAGCATGTTCTATGTTTAACGATATAGGAAATGGAGGTCGAGACATATACTTTGTGCTCCAACTAATTTACACAATCACCATATTAGAAATAAAAGAAACTTGAAATATTTCAATAGGAAGCTACTAAAAAGTCAAAGTTGTGTAAACTTACGAGTTTAGTTAAATCTGGCTATAAGTGTTTAAACAGGTTGTCTGACCCTGTAAAAGAATGTGATTAAGCTATCAAGCTGGATTCAAGATACATGAGGGCTGCCTGTTATTTAGGATCACTTTTTATTAGTAAATCTTTATGGTAAGCCTGAAGACAATTAATAAATGACAAATAAGTTCTACTAAAAAGTTAAAAGTGTCAAAACTACAGGCTAAGATTGACCAAAAGTTATCGGGTATAAGTAACAGAATTGGTTTAGGGGCCAACACGTTTTTGTCAAACTCAATTTTTTAACAAATAGCCAAAAATAAAAATGAAAAAACACTGATTATCAAATTTGTTAAAAGAATATCTTTGACCAAAATGTGATTTTTTATTACAGTGATTTTTTAGCCCTAAAATCTGCTTTACAGCTCGATCGGGCCCAGTTTAAACGAGCTTGAGCCGGAGATCGGGCCTAAAATAAGATCGTTTAGTATACGGGACTGAGGCCAAGCTTCACTTATAATAATAATTATCAATATACATGAAGTTTAGAGAAAAATAAAAAAATTCTATATTATGTTATATTTAAAATAATAACTAAAATACATACGTATATATATATACCGTTATTAATATATAAAAAGAAACTAATAAAGAGTAAACGAGCTGACTTCGAGATTTATAAATAGAATTCGAAACAAGCCGAGCTCGAGCTCGAACTTTGTGTGAAATGAATGATACGAGCTCTAGCCTAGTCGAGCTCGGCTCGTTTGCGCCCTTACTTGGTAGGTAGGAAAAACAAAGATGGTGATTTAAACCAGGCCATGACTGAAAGAGGAAGTGCATTTATAATGATATATTCGTCCATAAAAAAAACAAAAATTCGCTAGTTAAAAGCCAAATTATGGGATACAATTACGAACACCTTAAGGAAGCAAAACTAAAGAGTAGCAAAAGTTATGTTTACAATGTTATTTTCTCTACTAAATACAAAACAATATCAGTGGGAAACAATAGCAACAAGCTTACCTTAAATCAAAACCAACAGTAGGTATTTTGAGGCTGAAATCCATGTTAACATCGGCGCAAAAGGATTAGACTGTTCTGGCTGCAACAAAGGTTGCAAGTGGGCACTTGCCATCCTCCGATGATGTCATGCCAAGTGACAATCGATTAACTGCAATGATATCAGTTAAAGCCAAGGTTATCATTGTACCAAATGCTTTGGACCATGCAGCCTCGCTTGCATCTTTTGGCTCAGCAGCCAGGAGACCCGTATGACATAGTTCAGTGACTTGGCTCAAATCGCGACAACAGATATCAAACCACCTGCATATGTCACGAATAAAAGAAAACTAACTAAACAAGTTTACACCATAACATACATAGATATAAATGATATGATAGCAGAATATACAAATTTACAAACCGCTTACCGAAACTATTAGAGTGTCGAGTTGTTGGAGCTGATCAAGAAACACTTGGCATTTCGTTGAACACTTGACAGGCATCTTCAAAATCAATAAATTATACATCATAATCCAACGGATATGAAATGCCAGTGGGGCAAACCTTGATCAATTATGCAATAAGAAACTCAAATGAGTATCAATTGGAATGAAATCGAACAAGGTAGATATGGATTACCTGGAATCGACCGGAAAATAGACTGCTCACGCACGTTCGTTTGGCATTCGCCTAAAAGATCAATAGAAAGAATACCTAGCTTGAAATATATCCTTGTATTGGACCATGAAGGATTGAGAGAGAGAGAGAGTATTTCAATTGAGCAGCCAGCATGTGGTTTTGATTTGATTTCCAAGAATCCGATGCGTAAAGTATATGAAGAGTCTCCGGAAGGAGTAATTTTAATGTAATTGATGGCGAGAGCATCTGAATTGCGGTGGTAATCTGTAACAGAAGGCCAAAGTGGTTGAATTGGTTGTCGGCGATGAAGTCTCATAAATATAACGGCGTCTTAAAAAAGGGAAATATCCATTCGATATGTTTTATAGATAATATAGAACATAGATATAGATATAGTGTTATTTGCTGAGATATTGTGTTACTTGCTGAGAGAAAACAAGATTTAAACAGGAGGCTTGAGGAGTGCCGAACAACCTTAGAGACAAAAGGTTTAAAGATTAGCCGCTCTAAGACGGAGTACCTACTCTGTGATTTTGGTGGGATAAACGACGATGAGGACACACAGACCACCATAGAAGGGCAGGTGGTTCCGCAAATAACGAAGTTCAAGTACCTAGGATCATTTGTTCAGAGAGATGAGGAACTAGACAGTGATGTGACCCATCGAGTTCAGGTAGGATGGTCTAGATAGAAAGCAGCCACAGGTATATTGTGCGACTAGAGTTTCCCAAATAAACTAAAGGGAAAATTCTATAGGGTTGCAGTTAGACATGCAATGCTATATGGAACAGATTGTTGGGTCATCAAGAAGGCACAAGTGCGGAAGATGGAGGTAGTAGAAATGAGAATGCTACATTGGATGTGTGGGCACACAAGGTTAGACCGGATAACAAACATGGTATTTCGGAAGAAATTAGGGGTGGCGAACATAGCAGACAAGACAAGAGAGTGGAGATTGAGATGGTTTGGACACGTGAAGAGAAGACAGGCGACGAATCCTGTTAGATCTGTAGAAAACATTACTATAGAGGGGAGGAGGGGTAGAGGACGACCAAAATTGACTTGGGATGAGAGGATTAGGCGTGATTTGATAGACTTAAACCTTTCCGAAGACATAGTTGAGGATATGAATTCTTGGAAAAGTAGAATTAAAGTTAAGGATTTTTAGGAAGAAAATGAATACATTAGGGCTTATATTTAACTTATTTAGGTCACACACCATGATGACATTTTCTTTACATTATTATTATTATTATTATTATTATTATTATTATTATTAGTTTCTATATAACTGGTGAACTTTGTTTTTTTTGTATTGCTTCATAAATATGTACTTATAACTCGGGTATGATTGATTAGATGTAGATAAAGCAGTTAGTTATTTGGGCTGCAACCAAATGGTAGGGGCTAACATGAATGCCATTTTCTTTACTTATAATGTTCTGAGCTGCAACCCGGCACAAATGTCATTTACTTATTTGGGCCTAATGGTAGGGGCTAACATGAATCGTATTGCCAACTGGTCTAAGATCATTGATACGTTTGATACTCATTTAGCTCTTTGGAAATCTTCTATTTTGTGCTCAGGTGGCAGGCTTACTCTTTTAAAATTTGTTATGGAAACTTTGCCAACATACTTTTTCTCTCTCTCTACAAAGCCCCTCAACTTGAAGTAAAACGAAGAAAATTTTTTTGGGGCGGAAATGCAGATTCAAATCGAATTTGCTGGGTTAGTTGGGACAAAATCACTTCCCCAGTTGATAAGGGTGGTCTCGGCCTCACCCCTTTGCAGGATACAAATATTGCTTTATTAACAAGATGGTGGTGGTGCTTTAAGGTGGATCGTGAGGCTCTATGGAGAAAAGTAATTTTGGCTATTCACGGTTCGAATAGAACATGGCCAGTCTTGCCACACGCTAAGCGTTTTACTGGTGTTTGGAATACTATAGCAAAACTAGAAAATCATTGGCGGTTTTAAATTTGAATTTGGAAAACATGATCAAAGGAATTGTCGGGAACAGGTTGGATATCCGTTTTTGGATCGACCCGTGGTTGTTCACAGAGCCACTTAAACAGATCTCTCCAAATTTATTTAATAACGTCCAAAAAAGAATTGTGTTGTTGCAGATTGTTTTGATGTTCATGCACAGATTTGGAATTGGCAGTGGAAAAGAAGGAGTTTAAACGGGACTGAAACGTCCGAGTTGGTTGATTTAGTAAATATGTGTAACTAGGTGGTTTTATCTGGCCATAAAGACAAATGGGTATGGATTGAAGATAAATCAGGAAGTTTCTCAGTTGCCTCAATGAAGCAAGTTCTATTCAACACGATTGGTCACAACGCTCCCTTCGTTATGGCTTGGAACAACTGGGTCCCGAAAAAGGTTAACATCTTCGTTTGGTTGGCGGAGATGGATCGTATTGCTACCCGGGAAGGCCTCGCTTTTAGGAACATTCATGTTGACTCCATTTCTTGTCTACTTTGTGAGGATTGCATTGAAAATGCAGGTCATCTTCTCACTTCTTGTCAGGTTGCGGTTCGGGTTTGGCACGCGATTAGCTCATGGTGTAAAATTCCTGTCATACATGCTCTCTCGGTTCGTGATCTTTTATCCATTCACAAAACTGCTCCTTTGTGTACTAAAAAGAAAAAAAGTTGTTCAAGGCTTTATCATGGCGGCGTGTTGAAGTATTTGGAAAGCAAGAAATGATGTAGTTTTTGAAGACAAAGCATATTCGGTTTCAAAGTTGTTGGAGGACATCAAATCCTTGTCGTTTTTATGGATTAAAAATAGATCTTCGTTCCTTAGCTTAAATTGGAGAGAATGGTGTAATTTTTCGTTTTAATTTTTGTGTTGTTCTTTGGCTCTAGTTTCTTGCTTGGGTTCTTTTAATGAAAGTTGCCATTCCGAAAAAAAAAAAGATAAAGCAGTTAGTTTACATTCCGACACCACCATCCTCTATCTTCCGATCGGGCGTTGTATGATTTTATTAAGACCACCCGTAGTGGTGGCTTTGCCACCTGCGTTATGGCTCAAAACGCGGGGGGTACACCGCCCCCCCTGCGTTATGTTGATTTCAATTTTGCAAGCGTTGTATATAAAACACTGAGAATGGCACCAAATCCAAAGTTGACCGTTGCAAAATTAAAAAAAAAAATTATTTCCTATATATTAAACCATTTCATCCCCAATTAAACCTCATTAAATTTATAAAAATTCTCTTTCAACTCTATAAAAATTCCTTTACACCAAATTCACTATATATGGATCCTCCATCTATATATAAACAGTTTTTCGGGCCCGACCAACAAGCCAAGGACGTGGAGGAGGAACGGGCGATTACGAGTGCGATTATGCTCGCGACACAGTATATGAGTTCCGTTACGGGTGCGATTAGCTCTCCACCCCCCGTTTCAACAAGAGCATATATCGAACGAGATCGTGCCGAAACCAACAACCGGTTGATGGCGGATTACTTCTGCGACACGCCGAGATACAAGAACCCGAAGACCTTTAGGCGTCGTTTTCGGATGTCTAAAAATTTATTTATGCGCATCACCAATGATTTGGAGTGTGAGTTTGATTACTTTAAGCAAAAGCCTGACGCTCGAGGGACGCTAGGATTCACGGCTATTCAGAAGGTTACGTCAGTCGTGCGCGTGCTCGCCTACGGAAACACGACCGACATCAACGACGAGTATTTAAAGATGGCCGGAAAAACAACTCGGGACACCTTGGAGTATTTTTGTTACGGTACGTTTTGTTTTTTTTAAATAGTTTATCACTTGTTTACTGTGATAATTTATTTTATAAAAATTTTGTAAAATATAGGAATATTTAAACTATATGGACCACATTATCTGAGAGAGCCCAACGTTAACGATCTACAATGTCTTTACGAGGCACATACAAGGGTACATGGTTTCCCCGGCATGATAGGAAGTGTAGATTGCATGCATTGGGAATGGGCTAATTGTCCAACTGCATGGCGAGGTCAATTCACACGAGGTGACCAAAAGGGACCAACGGTCAGCCTTCAAGCGATCGCTTCATACGACCTTTGGATTTGGTCGGCATTCTTTGGTGTTCCCGGTTCCAACAATGACATAACCGTCTTAGAGCAGTCTCCTGTGATGGAGAGTTACATATCTGGGACCGTTCCCGTCGCTTCGTTTTGGGCTAACGATAACTTCTACGATCATGGGTACTATCTGGGTGATGAAATATACCCAGAGTTCGCGATAATTGTTAAAACATTCAGAGACCCGATGGATGAAAAAAGACACTATTTTAGGAAAGTGCAAGAGTCTGCGAGAAAGGATATCGAGAGGTGTTTTGGTGTTCTTCAACAACGATGACATTATGTTAAACATCCTTGTCGTCTGTGGTCTTTAGAAAGAATGAGATGTGCTATGTATGCGTGTATCATAATGCATAACATGATCATCGAGGACGAGGGAAGAGCAATATGTCCAACTTTCATACCGGACCCGGATCCACCACGGACTCCGGCAAGTATGGAGCAACGACTCAAAAACTCGGATTCTGTGCAGTCAAGAGAGATACATAACGCACTAAAGGAGGATTTGGTCCAACATCTTTGGATGTATCGGCCTCTACCTGGTGAAAACGATGATCAAAACGAGGGCAACAATGAAGACGATGATGAAGACAACGACGACGAGGAAAACGACGATGAGGACGATGAGGAGGACGAGGACGACGACGAAGAGGGCGAAGACAACGACGACGAAGAGGGCGAAGACGACGACGACAACGACGAATAGTTTTTTTTATTTTCTTGTAATATTTATTTAATAAAATATTATTGTTATTTGATTATTCTTATTAAAAATTAAAAAAAAACAAAAAGTGTAAAAGTGACAGGGCGCCACGTGACGCATAACCCCTGGATGTGAAGAGTTATGACTACGGCCTGTTTTTGTACAAAATCTGGGCGACCATAAGCCCTAACAGTACATGATCTAATAAGTTAATCACGAAGTGTAGCTCTTCTTCTATCTACACGTGCTGCTTGTGATTTTCAAACCCTAGATCCAGGTAACCGCCTTGGCTTCTTCTATCTATTATATTACTTGGATTTATTGTGTTGAATATTAGTCAGAAATCGTAAACCCTTTGGACGCCATGTTGTTCCAGGTTCCTTTTCTTTTGTAATTGTTTCTTCAGTCGTTTATTCTATTACTACACCAACAGAAATCTAACAAACGAAACTAAAATGATTTACCATTTTAATCGAATATATCTCATATTTTGCTACATTGTTTATGATATTCTGCATACATTCTTTTCTTCACAGATATATAATTATTTTGATTGATAACTTAGGGCTAGTTAGATATAAAAGGAGAGTAAGTTAAATTAGCTTTAACTTCATTCAAATATGCAGTGATCCAACTTAATTTACAAAACAAAATACTCGCCAGTGAGAAACTTTGAAGAAATGGATGGTGATTTGAGTCTCTCTCTCGACAAACTCCCGGTCAAACGTTTACAAGTAATCGAAGAAAATGGAGCCGAAAGATTCCCTCCGTATGACCATCATCACACCCAATTTAACAGCTTTTCAATCAGTCCATTTCTAAATCTTTATATAATTATTATTTTTTATTGCAGATATTTAAGTTACGATGATAACCGAGAAAATTTAATCCGCCGAATAGACTTTGCATGGGCCGTAGAGAGAGAAGATACAAATAAAAAACAGAAAAAAGGTGAAACAGCCGCTTCTTCAAAAGATGCATCATCATCACAACCGTGGCCATGGCAGAACATGATTGAGAATTTACAGTCGGCTCATCAGGAGCTTTCTGTTATTATTGATCTTATTAACACCGTAAGTCAAATAGTTGTTTTATGATTTATGGTATGTGTAAAAAAAATGCGTTATGATGTTACATTTATAAGTTTTGTTTGTAGGTTGAAGCTAATGATGCTGTCACAGTGGCGGGCATGACCAGACCAAAACAGTTGCCTAATGAACTCTTGTCTGACCTCGCAGTATCTACCGCTACAAAACTACAATGCTTCCGTGTAAAAAGACTAAAACACCCTTATGTATTACAATTAGGGGTGTAGAGCCTTGCTGAGCTCCACTAGGCTCGAGTTCGGCTCATGCATTGTTTGTTTTATAGTTTGCAATTATTTCTATATGTATTTTGTTTACAATTTTTTTATATAACATAATATATGTTTTTTATTGTTTCTTATTATAGCTTTATTTATACTAATAATTAGTATAAATTTTTTTTTTCGAGAGCTCGGCTCGGCTCGTTTAACTTACGAGAGCTCGAACTTGGGTCGATTTTTATTTATCAGACAGTTTATGTTCATTTATAATTACTTTAATGTATAATAATTACTGTAAAAATTTATATCTAACATATTAAATGAAATTTCTGTAAATAGTATTGGCTAGTTTAGGCTCCCAAGCCAGCTCTAGCTCGATATGTGAAGCTAGGGCTTGAGCTCGGCTCGTTTGTTGTTCATTATTTAGTTTATTTACATTTATATTTATTAAAATAAATATATATTGTAATATTGTAAGTTAATTTTTATCATAATTTTATATAAAATACTAATTAATATAAATATATATTTAATACATTGAAAGTTATTATAAATGATACGTACGTGAGCCGGCTAGAGCTCGACAGATGAAACTCGGGCCCAGGCTTGTGTATTAATCAAGCTTACTTTTAGGCTTGACCTCAATTAAGCTCTGCTTGATTTGAGCTTTTAGCGAGCTGATCTCCAGTGGCTCACAAGTTGCTTGGCTCTCTTACACCCCTAATTATGATTATGCGAACCAAATACCCTCACTTACCAAGCTCTTAATAACATGATATATTTGAAAAATTGTCTATTTCTGTATTTCAGCACCTTGGTAAGTATTTTAATCAATCTGCCAAATCATTAGAGAAGCAAGTTGCCAGAGAGGCTCGATTCTATGGAGCTCTAATTAGGTCAGTTATAATTTAACAATTATTATTATTATTATTATTATTCTATTTATTTATTATTCTAACTAGTTTAACAGACTGCAACAGAATTGGAAAATTAAAAGGCACCGCATGGCTGCAACTGCTGCTGGGAATGAAGGGTTTTACATTGATTTATTTGATTATACATTATATGATCCAAAATCTGTGTTTCGGCCAACTTCACTATCAATGGTTCGTGTTGAACATGATAATGCTGGAATGCTTGCGTTGAATTTATCTTCAAAATCATGTCACACTCTTCGATTCGGGTTCGTTAATGGAGATTCCAATAATATTATACGAAGATCAAATACAAGAGTTTCAGAATTTTCAGAAGATTCTGATAAAGAAGATAAAAGTGACGATGGCAGTGTAAAACAAAGGCATTCTGACCTTCGTGAAGTTCATCGAGCTGTTTTTGATGAGCAGGTAATTAATACGTATATTAAAGTTAAAGTTAGTTATACAGATGCTCCCTGTGGTATGTCCATATTGCTAATATGGTCACTTTGATAAATTGCATCTATGGTCCTGAATTGATAATGTGACACAGATGGCCCTTGAAATGGATGAACATTATAGAACCCGGAAATTATAAGATGAGATTGATAGGTTAATCCAATTCGAGAAGGATTAGGTCTCCGATTTAGCCGATTCGAGATGGCGATTCTCCAAATACAAGGTTAATAAACCCTAATATTTTTATATATATAAAACATGGATATCTTATAAACTAGGACAAGAACATATATATAGACCCAATTTATTAATAAATGATGCAGTTACTTAGACCCTTCGTCATCCTTGCCCTTTTATCTCCTTTGGACCCTTCAGCCTCATTGGATCTAGCCTTAATACCCACCCGTAGAGAAGACGGGTTCGTATCAATACATCCCGCCGGGACAAACGACTTGTCCTCAAGTCGGGAAGAGAAGTGTTGCGCCAAGCAATAAGCCATTCCATTATAGGTTGATCGACTTTCTGCAGCCAGTGATTGTCATGAACCGAATGTAGATGGAGATAAATTTTCACATCTTTAATAATAAGCAGGACGGTTTCCAGGACCTGGCAATTGTCTTGAACCAGATCTCTAACCCCATAATTCAGTTCAAGATGCTTTAGATAGGACTGGGTTTCTTCCAAACCTACAACAACATCTGCCACACAATCTTGGGCTTTCTCCAAATCATCGAGAGGGCTTCCTCCGTTTCCACTTTTCAGCATGTTTGGATCATTCTGCCCATCATGTCCTGCCCATTTATCATTCTCATCGTCCCCGTCCCCGAGAATAAGACTTGTCCTCAAGTCAGAAATACGATATATAATGTACCAAGCGATTAACCATTCAATTGTAGCTTGACCGGCTTCCTGGACTCCGCAACGGTCTCAAACTGACTGAAGGACCCTACAATGGTCTTGGATGGAACATGGCTGCAGGTTGATATTCTCATATCTAATAGTCAAAAAAGGCATAGAAGTGGTATGATTACTAGCACAACGAACCATTGCTTGTGAATTAATTCCCCTCCTGGTTGATGGCCTTAGGTTGCACAGAACACCCACCTTTTGCATCTGCATCTCTTCAAGTCTAGGTTGTTCTTCACAAGCATCAACTTTTCTAACATACCAAGAATCAGCATCCAAGTGTTTCTGAACTTCATTAGTGACCCCGATAGGTATATCAAGGCTACTGAATGTTACTTTCTGTTCAAACTCCTTTGAGCGGTTTCGTTTATCCCAATTTTCGACCTTCAATTTAACACCCAAAAACTGATCTTCAATGTTCAATTGAACATCTGAAGCATGCTCAGATTGATCTTGGGTCTTCAATTGAAGATCTAAAACATGCTCAATTCGATCATCGTCGACGCTAGGGCTGTTGTCAGGGGTTTCTTCGTTGACCAAATCTTGATTGTTGCACGGGAGGGGTGTTCCAAACATCACAGATTTGATTTCTGCAACATCACTCCTCATTTGGGAGACTATGGCGTGGAGCTTGGTGGCGATGACTGCCAATTGAGCAGCGATTGAGCAGCGATTTGATCAGATGTAATACTGCTACAATCGTTACCTTCCTTCTGGTTATTCCGGGCATGCACCATCGTGTTTCCCGGCAATGGAACCAAATGATAGAACCCGGAAATTATAAGATGAGATTGATAGGTTAATCCAATTCGAGAAGGATTAGGTCTCCGATTTAGCCGATTCGAGATGGCGATTCTCCAAATACAATGTTAATAAACCCTAATATTTTTATATATATAAAACATGGATATCTTATAAACTAGGACAAGAACATATATATAGACCAATTTATTAATAAATGATGCAGTTACTTAGACCCTTCGTCATCCTTGCCCTTTTATCTCCTTTGGACCCTTCAGCCTCATTGGATCTAGCCTTAATACCCACCCGTAGAGAAGACGGGTTCGTATCAGAACATTAGTTTTTCCAGTTTTTTTATAGTTTCTATTTTTGAGTAGTTAGGGCATTTTAGTCATTTCACATGCTTATTTGGAGAAACTAATGCCCATCCTTGTTACATTTATTAACTATCTGGGACTGTAGATGTAATTTTTTAAAGCTAATGACCATGCTTGCAATATGGGTATACTAGTAGTTAACTCTTAATGTTAATATTAAAGCAGAAAAGATGGAAAAAATTTTATATCTTAATTTCTGTATGTGGGTTATTTGCAGGTTTTTAATTTGATAAATCAAGAGGCATTTGTCCCATCATTAGGTATGAATGTGACGGGTATTCGGGAAAACCATTTGCAGTTAAACATAGATCAAGAAGCATCTGTTTTTGTTACACTTGTGACATCATCATCTAATGAAGATGATGTCATGCCGATGATTGAAGGTGAAGAAAAGCAGAAACAGTCATATCTTCCTAACCGAATTAGTTCGGAAATTCTCCTGAAGCAGTTATTTCATGAACACGTGTTTGTTCGAGCTAAGAACCGAAGTTTGGTCGGTCAACTGCCAAAAGACGGGCCAAACCTTCTCGGCCATTTTTGCATGTCGTTGGCTCACAGAATATTTTCATCCAAAGTTCTAACAAAACTAGAAGATCTGGTAATTGTCTTAATCTTTATTATTATTATTATTATTATTGTTGTTGTTGTTATTGTTTTTGTTATTTATTATTTCTTATTTCCTATTTCCTATTTGTTATTTGTTGGATAATATTATTTTGTTATTATATGGTACATGTAGGCGAGGAGTGTATCGTATGTTGGTTTGATGTCTCATCCTACATGGCATTCTCGTACGTCTACTTGGACACTGGTGGTTGATGTTCCTCAGTCGATCTTGCATACCTCATCTTACGTGGTATCCTCGTCACAGTTTTTAACCAAAGTTGTGGTAAATGATGATTGCATAACCATAGAAGGGGAAGGTGCTCCAAATGTGGTTGGCCTTTTTAAAGGGAAATCTGAAAACAGTTATTCGATTAACCGATTTGAATGCAATCTAGCCGATCTTCATGTCATACTTCTCCAGCAGGTATGTTTTGTAAATTGCATACACACACGCACGCACAAAAACATGTTAATCTAAAAAAGTAGGATACAATCTGTGCCCTTAATTCTTGATAAAATTAGTTTAATGTTCTGTAATTATTTGGAAGTGAGCAAAGGCTGGAAGGGTAAAAGAGAAAAGTGGTAACTTGTGTTGACTTTTTTCATAAAATACTAGTTTCTAGGCCTGTAAACCAACTGGACATTCATGCTTGTCTATGACTAACAGCAAATTTCAAGTATGTATTTGTATTAATACTTTTATATATTTGTTGTTTTTTTTTAAATTCTAGTTCATAACTTTAAATTACAAGCCTATATGTTCGTTTGTCTTTGTTTATGTTTGTTCATTTACGTTCGTGAACTGTTTGTTTAGATATCTAATGAACGAACGCGAACGAACACGAACATGTTGTTTTTTCTTTTTCTTAACGAATGAACGTGAACAAAACGTGAACATGTTCATTCGATTTATTGTCTGTGTTCATATAAAGTAAAATGAACATGCCCAGTCGTGTTCATTTACTAGCATACCAGTACAACCAATCTTTTGAACTTAAATAACTTCATATACTATATTACTCCCTCCGTCCCGTTAAAAGTGTCTATATTTCCCTTTTTATTTGTCCCATTACAAATGTCCACTTTCAAAATTTATAGCCAATTTCCAAGTTTACCCTTAAACACACACAACTAACATTAATAAACAATATTGATGGACCCAATGTTCAAGGGCATTATTGTCATTTGGTAAGCAAAAAAAGTAATCATTCAATCTACCTTGAACTTTGTGTTTTTTAAACCATGACACTTTTAATGGGACGAAGGGAGTATTTAAAAACGTTAGGCCATGAATCAACACTTTTTAATGGAGGGAGGGTGAGGGGGAATACACTAATACTACGCCTGTACACAGCGCATAGAAGATATTTAGATGTGTGAAGTAAACATGTGTGGTTACATAACTGTCTTGTTCGGTTCTTGCTGCAAATCATATTTAAATGCATTTATACCAACTGTTGATATACGAGACTGTTATGTAACTGTTTCTGATGCTTGCCGACATATTATTGGTTATGAAACGAACGTGTTCATGTATGTGTCAAGGAAAACAAGACTACTACTTTTGTTCAGAAATTAAATTTATGCTCAATCTGTGATTTTGAAAACAGGTTGCGAGTCAAATAATCCGTTGGTTGCATGAAGAAGCATTGATCGTGGGAATGAAAGCGAGCCGAGATTTCTTAAGTTTATCTTTTGAGTTGGATCAAGGTGAAGTGGTAGGTCTTGTGGCACAGGTGGACCCGGAAGACATTGAAGGCGGCATATCGTGGTGGTTGGTGGCGGAGAACGATGCGGCAGAGGAATACAAGCTTCAAAAAGAGGATTTGGATGGTGAAACAAAGAGATATCTAGGTCATTTGTCTTTAGATGTGTTGTATGCAACATTGTTGGACCTTGTGACCATGTGCAACAACAATGGTGGGAACCTTTGACAGGTTTTCAATGTTTTATTTTACAAGTAATTTGAACATTAGAATATATTATCTTTTCTTTTATAATTATTTGGGTGGTGGTTTTGGACGGTGAAATTGAGATAAGAGTGGGGTGCGTGCAACCATGCTATTTGATTGCTTTTTTTTTATCCATTAGCGTAAAGTAGTCTGTTTTTTATTTTCAATGGCTTGTCTTCCAAACATTCGGATTTCATATTTTGTATATTTTGTAAAACAGAAAAAATAATTTGTTTGAAACTTATAGGCAAATTGACTTTATGGTCTAATGAAATGTGATAATAATTAAGACTTGGGATCTCATGTTTGAAATCTAATTAAGGGGCTGTTTGGCAAGTGCTGAATCATCAAGTGTTGAACCATTAAGAGGTCTGAATGATTAAGTGTCTGAATCAGTAAATGCTGAACCAGTAAGATGTTGTTTGCTTGGACCTTTGAATAACTCTGCAGAATGACTATTTTACCCCCTCTTAACTATTTCGTGTTGAATGAAATATATTTGTTTAGTCAGAGCGCTTAATAACTATATTGAATGACCAAAATTTCATTATAACCAACCAAAATACATTTTAAAACAAACTTTCATTATAACCATCCAAAATACATATTAAAAATAGTTCACCAATGCAAGCACTGACACAAATAACTTAATAATACACTCACAAATAGACTGGATCCTTAAATACTTAAATATCAAACAACGCTTGAGCTATATCTCCTTGTTCACTTCATGGTTCGGAACCTAAAAAAGTTGTTTAAGAAACGATTGTAGCAACGTTGCCCCGACTTCTTTCATGCACATGCTTACTTGCTTGCTTGATGAGTCTTTATAAGCTTTCACATAGCTTCCTGCAAAGATTAAGTACCAAAAGAAACCATGAACACAAGTTTACAACATGTTAAAAATGTCCTATTAAGACTAAAGTTAGACAACACATTGAGATTAAAAAGAAAAAGTAAAAAAAATAAGAAACATGTCACCAGTTCTTACAAATTAGGTGAAAATCATAAATAGTCTTCGGAGTTCGCCTAAAACTTTAATTGTGGCCGGGAAAACAGATGTAACTGGTGGAGTGCATAGCTCCTTTTCAGATTCAAGTCAACCATCGTATGTTTAACTTCTCTATCATTAACCAAAAAATATAGCTAAAGCAAATAGTTTATACTAACAACCCCTAAACACCCTGCATATAATATATTTATTCCAAAAACCTCAAATCTTGTTTTAAACTTTTAATAAAACCATCATCAAATATTAAAACTTAATGATTATTCTTATACCTTCAAAGAAAGGTGCAAATAATTTGACTCTTTTTGCATTGTAACATTAAGTTTTTCATTTGGAAAAAGTGGAACTTAAGGCCACTATGCACTGTCACATTAGTACATTTTACTAGTGTGATAACAATTGAAAGGAGTTTTTAACTACAATTAGAGTATGGAGTGAAAGACCCTAAACAAACAGAGCGTGAAGTTCATGAAACCAAAATACAATAAACTATAGTGCAGTAACAACTCATCATAAAGGAAACCTACATTAACAAAAATTATCATGTAATGATAAACGAAGGCAACAAACACTAAAACATAACTATAGTGTAGTGACAGATGAACACATCTACATTAACAAATACGTTATGACAACTACAAAAATAAAATAAAACAAATCAAGCAAACGACATGTCCCTTTAAAAAAACACAAACTAACTAACATGCAATTTAAAGCATAAAAACTTAAGTTAATTACCTGATAAGCAGCTTGTGATCAGTTCATTGGAGTAAAGACAGGTGCTAGTCGTTTTTTATGCCTCTTGTAGCCATGGGTTTTGATCAGTTCATTGCATGATTTTTCAAGGAGTGTTGCCATTGCTTCATTAAAGAAAACCGCAAGCACATCGGTCGTGCCTTTGGTTATGGTAGCATTAATACGGTACCTGTTCAGTAACTTTTTTGGTCAGTAACAGAAAGTTACTAATTATACACTTAAGTGTGTCTCAAACATAGCTAATATCATAATCATAAACCTAACAAATCATAGACTTCAAGTTAAAAAATAATTAATCTTGGTATAAGTAAACAAAAGGCCCATTAGGCCATTAAGCCAATATGTTTTCTAGTTTTTGTCAAGAAACATAAGCAGGCAAACCTGCAAAAGTGACTACAGTTTCCCACCTTAGGCAGTTTTTTCAATAAGTTCATTTGCAACTAATGGACTTGTGGCTTTAGCAATGTGGTGAGTAACAAATCATACACCAGAAGAGTAGGAGAAACTAAATTTGCTTTGAAATTAGGTCGAGATTGAACAGATGGTGATGGAAAAGAACGATCGATTGTAGCACTGGCGATGGAGGAGAACTGGAGAAGAAAGGGAACATGGGTAATTATGTCTATTTTTCCATTCAGACCCCAACCAAACACCCCCTAAGGCTTAGGATCATTCATGTTTGAAATATGTTTTTTTACAGTTCTTCAGCTTTAGATGAAACTTATAATTAGGCTTCAGCTCCAGCTCTAGCTCCAGCTTAGGCTTCAAGTATAGAATTAGGCACCAGCCTCGGCCTAGGCATCGGCTTCCTTCTTCGTAGCCTTCTTCAGATTATTCATCCTTGTCTTCGTCTCTGTCTACCAAATAGGATCCAATCAAAGTTGTTCGTCCCCCTTCTCGACGTTCCCGGAGGGTGGCTCTTCACTTGGTGTTCACTATTCTACGGTCTTGGCACTAACAATGGTACAGACTTTCACTTCGACTTAGTCCTCAGCTCGTGAATCTGGCTATCTAAATATATCCGGATTCCTTTCTGATGCACCTTATGTTTCCAAAAGGTAAGACTTTCCCCGAGTTAGGCTTGGAGCTACAAGGTCAATATAAATGGTTGACATTCTGTTTTTGCAAAAGTTACTTAGATATTGACGGTAGTTTGAAACGCCGCTTGAATAAAGAAAAAACATGTTTTAGATATGATTTATGAACCAACATGTGTCGTGTACTCTTGCTGTTAAACAAGTCATAATCCCTTGTGCATTGATATCTCACAAACAAAATATCCTCCTTGTAACATGGAAATTTAATTAACAAGAGTTAAAACAATTAAAAAGGTGTAAATCATAATATGATATTCCTTTAAATTTATATTTTGAACTTATATGTTGATGTATTCTATATGCAACGTGGAATGCTAAATTAAAAGTGTGAATTAATGGATTCAAAGTAACTTTACTCGAGTGTAGTTCCCAAGTAACTTTACTACCATGAGTTTCAACAAGACTCTACTCGGTTTTTATTTATTATTAGTTTAGCTTTTTTAAATAAGTGTGGTTACCTTTACATATACTCCAATTAAATATATAACAACATATTTTGTAAGGTATATGACGCTTGATTTCTTTTGTGAAATGCCACTAGTTTTGATTTGAGGTTGCTAATAAATATGGGATATCATAGTGTGGAATGAACACATTCATGACCTTGACCACTAATGATCTGGTATGGAAGCAATGGTGGGCCCTCATCACCTATTAAGTATGTATTAAACTAAAAAATTAAAAAAAGAAAACAGATGACGATGCCTCATCTTATAGTGTTATCATTAATCATCATTCTTCTTATTTTGTTTTAAAGTGTAATGTTATTTAAGTTGATTTGGATATATTTGATGAAAGTCACATAAATACACAAACATATCAGATAAAATCTCATTTATTATAGTGCTGCTGTTAGTGTCTAGAAAAAGTAAGACGATGACACATACTGCCTATATCCCATGAATAAAATGGTTACAGTATAGTAAATCATGTGACAAAAAATATGGCTACTAGCATCAAAACAAATACAAAAAAATAGTACTAAAACGATAATAGTGATATATCCATAGGGTATAAAGTCCATTAAAATAAAATATCAACAAATAAAGAAGCAAAGAAAAAATAAACAAAACACCACTCTAAAGTACGGATTCCATAAAAGTTTTATACGTCAAGACATGCTAACTAAGGCTATAACAAGTTCTATATGCTCTCTTAGAAACCCATAACCTTGTCCAGCCCAACGCCTCATTTATGATTTCATCATTCAAAGTCGGTTAGGGACCAAACACGGTATTTTTCCATTTTCAAATCTGAAATAATTTATTTCTAAATGTAAGATGACCCTTGGTGTTTTTAACAATGTTTATAGATTTTTACAAAGTTTAGTTCATAACTTTAAGTTTAAACCATTTATAAAATAGTTTATAATTAATTAATTTACCAAAATTACTTTCATAAAAATTTAGGTATGTTTCAAAAGTACTTTTTAACTCCCAACATATTTTTTACTTCTTTTACGTATATGCATTGTAACGTACCTCTAATACACTTATTTAATGAAAATATTAATACACCATAAAAGTAACCATAATAATCATATAATACTATTATATATATAAGAAAAGCGATAATTTTTTTTATAAATTTATAAACAATAAAGTAACAATAAAAGAAGAGAAGAGATCAAATAAGAAGTTTGATTATTTAGGAAGGAGAGTATTTTTATCTAATACCTTAATATTGAAGGGTTGAGTTATAATAAAAAGATTAGTTTTCCTAAGAAAGATATAAAATAATCTTGTCCATTCATTTTAAAATTGAATCATTGAGATTAGATTAGAGTGATCATAAAGTATAAAACAAGGGTAAGGACATAATAGGGATAACACATTTGTTGACTTTCTCTCTCCACATGCAAGACACATGTTAAATATCCCCATCATTTTAAAACGTCCATAACTTTTTTATATGACATTTTTTTTTCAAAACAATTTCACCATAATAACAAGTGTTTTTTTTATCTTTTATATGAGTACCATATTGCTATATAAAAATAAAAAAAAAATTCATGGGTTTTTTACAAAGTGTGTTTTACCAAAATTGTGTTTTACAAAATTGTGTTATACAAGTGTGTTTTATTTTTTCATAGTGTTTTTTGCATTATGTTTTTTACATTGTGTAATTTAATTGTGTTTTTGTCATTGTGTTTTTATTTTCATAGTGTATATTCCATTGTGTTTTTTACATTGTGTCTTTTTCATTGTGTTTTTCATAGTGTTTTATTTTCCGACGAAATTTCCGAAGATTTTCCGGCAAGGTGGTGGCGGTGGGCGGTGGTGGTTGTAGGAGATAAGTGAAAATTTAAGTGAGTTTTAATTAAGTGAGTTTTTGGAATTAAATTAAGTGAGTTTTCAATATTAGAGAAAACATCAAATAAGAAGTTTGATTTTTTTAAGAAGGCTAGGAAGGAGGGTATTTTTGTCTAATACCTTAATATTGAAAACCCATTTAATTTAATTTCAAAAACCCACTTAATTAAAACTCACTTAAATTTTCACTTATCTCCTACAACCACCACCGCCCACCGCCACCCACCGCCACCACCTTGCCGGAAAAGTCTTTGGAAATTTCACCGGAAAATAAAATACTATGAAAAACACAATGTAAAAAACACAATGGAAAAAACATTATGAAAATAAAAACACAATAACAAAAACACAATGAAAACACAATTAAATAACACAATATAAAAAACACAATGCAAAAAACACTATGAAAAATAAAACACAATTGTTTAACACAATTTTGTAAAACACAATTATGGTAAAACACAATTTGTAAAAGCCCACGATTTTTTTTTAATTTTTATAAAATATGGTACTCATATAAAAGATAAAAAAAACACTCGTTTCTATGGTGAAATTGTTTTGAAAAAAAAATATCGTATAAAAAAGTTATGTACGTTTTAAAATGATGGGGGAATTTGACATATGCTTTGCATGTGGAGAGAGAAAGTCAACAAATGTATTATCCCTATTATGTCCTTACCCTTGTTGATCTCTCTAATTTAATCTCAACCAATTCAATTTTAAAATAAATAAACAATATTATTTCCTATCCTTCTTAAGAAAACTAATATTCTTATTATAACTCAATAATAAAAAAAAGCGATAAAAAAATTTATAAACAATAAAGTAACAATAAAAGAAACATTGTTGCAAGTTATACGTAACGAATCAGGCATTCCCAACAACCTCTGTTTCACTCAAATTCTTTGCAAGTCTTTCTGTTTTTGAATTGGTTGGAAATCAATGTTAGGTGGAAGTGAAACACCGACGGGTGGACGGAATATGAGGCAGAGGTACTGCCATGGATATGCTTCAAGCGGTGATGATCTTGAAGACGATGCGAGTTCGGTTCTAGTGCTTCAATCCCCTGTTTTAACCACAACGTCAACATGGAACGAGGTTTTTGAGAATGTTGCTTGGATTGTTTGCGCGGGTTTCATCGTGTATTTAGGTGATTGCCAATCAAATTTGGTTTACGTCTTGTTTAATGATGACAGAATAAGAAGGTATAGATGTCATGTATCGAATAGTAACAACATATTCTACCTACAGGTGTTAATCGTGCCGGGTTGAATTGTTTAACCCGAGCCAGACCCATGTTTTTATTTGTGTTAAACACATGCTTAAAACCGTGTAACCTGATCACGGCACGTTTAAACCAGTTGTTTAAACATGTCATATGGGTTGACGGGTGTCACCAGGTTGTAAACGTGTTAATCGAGTTGGTGGGTTATTGTGGTGGCAATTTCTGATGTGCACCTACTAACATGCCACGAAACTTAATTAAATAGTGTAATAGGCTATGTGTCATAGACAGGTCGACACGTTTAAGCGTGTCTAAACAAATTATACCTATTCATCTTTTTTAAACCTTTTAAAAAAATATACATATTTATATTACTAAAACCCTAGCCGTTTCTTTCAATTAATTAGTCTTATACTCCACTACTTCCTTGCTTTATGCCTCTATGATTCTACATTCTTTGATGGACGTGTTGTGTCACTAAACTGGTAGTATCATGCAACATGTATATAAACAGTCTCTTTTTTCGTGTTTAAAGAATATGACATGATTAGTTTATCATGCCGTGTTCATGTTTAGCACCAGTGTTGTATCGTGTCTGACTTGATTAACATGTTTAGACATGTTTGCCAGCCCTGGGTTGTAAAAGATACGGGTTAAACAATTCATAAACGTGTTAGTGTGTCGACCTGTTTAATTAAACATATCAACTAGAACACGACTGCCTGTTTAAATGGGTTTGATATGCCAACTAACAACTTGATTATTTTCGAGTCGTGCTGGGGTATTATTATGTTTTGGGTGGTGTCGGAAATTGCCCCTAAATGTACCGTACCTAGTGTATTTATTATTAAAGATGATTAAACGGAGAACCTTTACATAACCATCTTATAAAGGTATGTATCACTTTCAAAATATAAATACAAATGCATGATTATATGGTTCACAACATAAACACAGTTTTATGACACTTTTGCAGATTGTATATGTATGTTGGGCTATTTGGGGTTATTTTGAATATTGTTTATTTCTTGTATACGAGCGTGTTAGCATTGAATGTCCGAAAATCAAGTGAAAACTGGGAGATAACAACAACATTTGGTTTGACATTTGTCACCATCCTCGGACTCTTGTCTTTTTGTCTGTAAGACAAACAACCTCAATACTTTTTCTTTAATGTCAAAAATTCTAGTTTGTGGTTTAATTTGTTACAAGATTATTTGGTTGCAGATTCTGTTTTGCTTTATGGCCGATTTGGAGTTTCTTCACTCTTCCCCTTGTGGTACGTTCGTTTTTTTATTTACCGAGCATGTTGTTTGTAAAACAGACATTTACTGACTGGATCTCCATTTCTCACAGTTCACATTGTTAATGGCTTCAATGGTGATATTGTCTAATTTGATCATCAGGCAGCAATCATCATCATCAGATATTCTCCGTTTAAACTAAAATCCTTTGTTCAAATATGAGTTGACCCTTTTATATTTATTTTTTGTCTTTCTGCTGGTTATAAGCTATTTGGCATGCTAGTTTTCTTATAGATATATATATATATTTTTACTTATGTTGTGCATATCATCTCAACTGGTAACTTCTAAGTTCTAACATTGGATGGGAATTGTTTACCTCTTGTTCTTTAACCTTTTAGCAGACCAGATCAGAATTTTTTATCGGATTGGTTCTTGTTGTTGAGCTAGAATGGATTGATTATATAAGATGTTACCATTTTTTTTGTTAGGAGATTTTGTTTATTTTTTACCTTATTATATTTTTGTATTCAATTGAATTTAAAATTGAAATTCCATACCTTTTGAAAAGAATTATTTTTTTTCTAAAATTAGGGTATTGGTCCTTTTGGAGAATGAGAATCCCATAAAATTGGAAAATATATAAAACTATCGACCAAATAAGGATTCATGGGGATTTAAATGATAATCAGATAAAATCTAAACCAGACTCCTATATGGCTCTATCTATAAATATTTGATCTAAGATAAAAATATCCATATTAATAGATTTGGATCAAACACAAATTAAATTAACATTTTAACTACGAAAATCAATTAGTGTAATTATATATAAAACATAGAGTTCTTTTAGTATAATGTAATTACAACATAGTATAATTAAACTATAATGTAATTATATAGTTATACTATTTATATATATAATTACACTATGATTAGCACATTATTTAATATATGAAATAAGTATATTTTGCAACTTTTTAGAAATATTGGCGGAAGGAATATAGCACCTTTTGGGTCCCATTGAAAAATGGTTTTGGTGAAATTTTGTCTACACCCTCTTACCCTTGTCTCTCTCCAAGGACACATGGCTTTCTATTTGACAATAATTCTACTAATAATTCTACTTTTTGTTTCTTTTGTGTAAAAGTATAATATAAGTTTTGATAATTATGGTCGTCACCACCTACAACCTGCCACCATCTTTTCCAACTAAACCTCAACAAATATGTATATAAAGTTATAAACACAAATCGTAAATCTATCTATAAACAAACACACACATACACCACCACCGTCCACCATCATTCCATCAACCACCCATTCTTATACTTTTCTACTTTCCATAAATATATCAACAATTAGATATATATCATGTGGTATTTGACCATCTGACACTTAAATGGAATGAGTTGATCACTGAAGAAATACGAAATCTCCGTTAGGTCTAATAGTTTAGTCCAAGGATGATGATTAAGTATCTCCCACGATAGGTTATATTCCTCTTTGACGCAAATGAATGGTACAACTACAAAACAGAACAACGTGAGCTCGTTACGAGGGAGGGAGGGGGATCCTCTCGTAACCTCCCTCAGGCGTGAGAATCAATATATTGTTTATCGTTTGTAAAGAGAATGAAAGTAAGTTGAGAATACTGGATGCCGGATCCTTTACCATTTGGAGATGGGTTAGTATTTATAGCCGTTGGAGGGGAGAGAGAGGATATGGCCAACCTCCCTGCCAGGCTTCCCATCAATCATATCCCTTGCACGTGTGTCATAAGGAGTTGGTGGGCGTCATGGCCATTTGATGTTGACATGTCGTACTATGTAGTACTATTGACTATGCGTTATACATCCCTTATTGGTTGGGGGCGTCATTTACGATGAATATCCTTCCTTTTTGCACCATGTTCATGGAGATCTTTGGCGCTCCCATTCCCGAGGTATCAGGGAGTGTTTGTTATATAAGGACATATCTTTCATTGCCTTGGCGCCATGGTTTCTGCATGGCGCCTGACCCTTATAACTTGCGGGAGTACTTATCTTGTGTTTAGGTGTAGGTATAGTACCCTACCTCTACAAGTCCCCCCAGTCCATTGTTGCCCTTTTTAAATCTGGTGGGGGGGGGGGGGGGGCTGTGGACGGTGTATTTTCGGGTCACATTTTTAGCCTTCTATTGGCGGAAGATTGTTGTAAACCGTCCCTTGGCGGAGCCTATTTTGGCGGGAAGTTACTGTCTAGTGTCCCTTGGCGGTGCCTATTTTGCCAGAAGGTTATTTTAAACCGTCCCTTGGCAGAGCTTGTTTGGCGGGAGATTATTGTAAATCGTCCCTTGGCGGAGCCTATTTTGGCGGTAGGTTATTGTAAATTGTCTCTTGGCGGAGCATGTTATGGCGAGAGGTTATTGTAAATCGTCCCTTTGTGGAGCCTGTTTTGGCGGGAGGTTGTTGTAAACTATCCCTTGGCAGAGCCTATTTTGGCGGGAGGTTATTGTAAATCGTCCATTGGCGGAGCCTGTTTTGCCATTATCTACACTTGAAGTTTATCATCAAGTTTTCTGATAATATTTGAAGTGACACGTGTTATCGGCGGCGAAAGATGAATTAAATGAATGCAAAGGAGTGGTTAATTTGACAACTTTGATGACAATTACGTCCTGCTGGCATTTTTTTCGTCCGTGTCAGTCGCGTGGGCGAGAATCCCGGTGACGCGCCCATCTGTAACACATTTCACTGCCCTGTCCTTTGCGTGTCGCATTCCTATTGGTTCGTCTGTCTCATCCGTCTCGATTTTATTCCCCAACATTAATTGCAATGGGTATAAAAGGAGGTATTGTGTCTTCCTTTTTTTCTATTCATCTTCCTTTGAAAAGTATTTTCTTCCATCTTGTACTCTCTTTTCTTCCAGCGATCTTTATAGTTTTTCCTTACTTTCTCCTGTATGGCTGGTTCTTCCCAGCCCGATAAGGGCAAAAGTTCCAAGAAGAATAATACGATGGATTTCGTGGGGTGTCGGATGTCACGCGGTGAGTTCGACGATGTGGTCAGGGTTTAATGTATTGACCCTGTTTTTGAGCCGGAGTTGCCTACTCCCAACAAGACGGTGAAGCAGGATCCCGCCGGAAAGATTGCCATATACCAGGAGTATTTCATCCTTGGTAACTTCCAGCTGCCTATCACCCGTTTCCTGCTGGAGGTTCTGGATGTGTTTGGGTTGCACTTGACCCAGATACATCCTCTCGGGATGGCGCGCCTTCGCCATTTCGAATATACTTGTCACTGCCTGGGTATTACCCCATCGGCTGACAAGTTGATGGCTTTCTACCACTGGCACCACTCCTAGGGATGGTATAATTTGTTTACCTATTCTGGCGCCCAAGCCATCGCTCTTGACGTGCCCAAGAGCTTGCATGAGTGGAAGAGTATCTTCTTCTACGTCACTGCGCGCGTGGTTCCTCATGTGATGCACTTTGCGGAGGGCAAAGAGCTTCTGGAACCTAAACATGTCCCATATTCTGGGTCAGACTGGTTTACCACTTTACAGGCCAACCTTTCTGTAACGATTCCGACGAAACCAGGTATACCCTAACCGGTAGACGTTAGTTACGTCATATGTAATGTCGGGTACATGAGTTACCATGGAAATTATACGAGAATACATGGTTCATTGTATTGATTGTACGTGAATATATAATTCACCGTATTGAATATGCGATCAAACGATCGATAGTTATTGAAACCCGAATGGATCGAGGGTTCAATTATAGACGAGATATATGATATTTAGTGATGTTACGAACTATTAAAGCTTCGGGATAAGTGGATTAAAGCACAGAAAAAGGATTTCGATTTAATAGTGCGTCGGTACGTTAAACGAAACCTTTAATACCAAACCGAGCAAGAGATGATCGATCAAGCCGAAAAAGATGCACGATTATTAATACTATGATGTTTTAAGTTAATAAATGTCATGGTTTAAGTTTTTTAATCGGTTTTATATAAATTTCATTTTTAGCCGAAAAACGACCGTTTTAGCCTCGTTTTAAGCCGAATTAGACGTTTAACCGAAAAACGAACTGAACCAGATTATCCAAAACATTATCCAGATTACGAAAATCCGAATGTGTGGCCAAGAATGAAGGGGTGGGTCCCACCCCACCCCTTATCCTAGACCGATCGGCCTTCCATGGCTATTATTATTATTTTTTTCTTTTTTCAAACAACAAAACACAATCTTCAACACTTTCTCTCAATTCCAAAGGCTTAAACCCGAGTGTTGAGCAAGAACAACGAGGTAATGATTGAGTTATATGTGTGTTCATCTTCCTTTCTTGAGTGTTCTTGCAAGGAAATGAGGTTTCCAAGTGAAAAAGGGTGAAAACCCGAGATGGAACCGATTCTTGCATGATCAAGTGATGTATACGGGTTATACAAGGGATCTTGGTCCAAGAAATGAGTCAAACGAATCAAAAACGAATTTTTACGGTTAAATCTTTGTTTTTGGAATCATAACCGAAACCATGAAAGAAATGGCTTGATCGTGAATGTAACTTGCTTGGTATTGTGGTATGTTGATTGTAGGCTCTGTATTTAGTGGTAGATAAGGCGGAAAGACGAGTTTGTAGCTTGTAGTGGCGGAAAACGAAAGGTATATTCGGTTATGTTCGGTTTTGGGAAATTTGGACAGATTGTTGATGCTTTAGAGTTAGGTCATGAAATTTTACAGAGGTGTTAAACACATGAAAATATGAGTTCTGTGAATTTTTGGTAATTTTTGGATGAAGGATGAATATTTGGTGAGTTTAATGCTCGGTTTTGGCCAAAAATGGTGAAAAATAGTTAAATATCATGAAAAATTCTGAAAAATTTCAGATAAGTTTTTCATATCATGTATAAGTCACACACAAAATTTGAGGTCCGTTGGAGAAGTCTAAGTAGGCTTTTCGGTTAAACGAGTTCTAGGGATTTCTAGCTCGGTTTTAGTAAAAAGGGCATGTAAAAGAAGATTTTGGTTCTGAAAAAAATTACAGGGGACTATGTGGATGGCAGGGGACATTCAGGAAAAATTTGGGATTTTTCTAAGATCGTTTGGTATTTACGACATATTTAGTGTTTAAATGGTGTTTAAAAATAGATAAATAAATTTTAAATATAGAAATTAATTCTGGAAATATTTTTATAAAATTCCCCACTGTTAAAAGGTGATTTTTGAAAAATTTCAAGATCCGAGAGTGAACGGATAATTATTTGTGCTAATTATCAAACTTTTAAAGTTAAAACGCGTAAACCGGTGAAGTTCGCTTAAGCGAGCTGACTGGTGTATAAAAACCCTAAAAATGAACTATTTTCATATAAATGAATTAAACAAGTAAAAATAAATCATCCGAAAATAATTCGGATGATTTGAGTAATTTTAACATATTTTAACAGTTTCCGGCACGCTAAAGACGGAAACGGGTCTCGCGGCCAAACGGGGCGTCTAAATCGAGCTCAAATTTCACAACTTTACTTAAACTATCAGTCAACGACTATTTTCGGGTCGTGTGTGACCAAACTCATTTTTGAAACATAAAAACGAATAACCGTGCTAGGCACGCAAAACGAGAAAAACGACTAATAGTAATTGGGACCATGGAACTCTAAACGACATCACAATCTGATTCCGGAGAAGTGTTTCTGGGTTAACATTGCCCCCGGAACAGGTACAGTACTGGGTTAACAGTGTCCCCAGATGTACCGATTGATAAGGTTAAAGATTATATAAACAATAATTGTATAATAACGATCGTAGGGATCACATTACAGATTGGACGTGTTAATTGATAATGATTGTTGTTACCTGCTTGCATGTGCTAAGGTGAGTTTCACGAGCCCCTTTTTCTGAATTGTTTTAAATGTTTTCCCGGGGCGGAAGCATGTTACTACTGAAATATTTAAGTACATACTGAACGCATGGATTTGCGTGAATTTTACTGAATGCATGGATTTGCGTGGATTTATATATATTGTTTATTGTACGGGAATCGTACGGAAATGTACTAAGATGGTAATTGTCTGAGTTGTTAATATTGTAAGGTCCCGCAACAGTGTTCTGGGTTAACAGTGTCCCCAGATGTCATTGGAAGTGTTCTGGGTTAACAGTGTCCCCAGAGGTTATTGGAAGTGTTCTGGGTTAACAGTGTCCCCAGAGATTATTGGAAGTGTTCTGGGTTAACAGTGTCCCCAGAGGTTATTGGAAGTGTTCTGGGTTAACAGTGTCCCCAGAGATTATTGGAAGTGTTCTGGGTTAACAGTGTCCCCAGAGGTTATTGGAAGTGTACTGGGTTAACAGTGTCCCCAGATAATATTATATTATGATATGGATTTATCATGGTTTACTAAAATTGTGAAACTCACCAACTATTCGTAGTTGACCCGTTTTCTCACATGCTTTTCAGGTACAATTAAGATGAACTGATTGCTTACGTGCTAAGTGCTTGATGTGTGTAAGATTTGCGTGCAGGATGTTAGGATACATTATAACAAATAGAATTGTGTACCGTATTGTATGATGCGTGTATCACCTAGACGGTAATGAAATACGAGATAATGTAATTTTGAAGTATATTAATGCATTCAGTTTTCTTTATAAACAATGTGGTTGATATCAGAGGTGTCTGTCGCATCCCATTTACGTTTCCGCTGCGGTTGCGGGGTGTTACAGAACTTGGTATCAGAGCCATTGGTTATAAAAGAATTAGGATGTCTTTAAAAGATACCTAAAATTTAACCAGTAGCTCAAGTATTATAGTATCTGAATATCAACTAATAATATATAGTGACGAGAGCTGGATGAACTTGGATGGACAAGTGAGTTATTATGGTCCGGAACATAATAACAGACTTGTCCTCACGAGGGAATTCAGGGGAAGTCACGGGGTACGTTAATAGGTAAAAATGGCAACATATGTGTAAAGTATATAATATTATTTATACGTGCTAATGTGTATATATATATATGTACATATCATGTGGGTACATGTATTGAGAAATGGGACCCGGATAAGGAACCGGGGAAGGAAATAATAAAAAGTACCGAGGATGCTGAAATTTCTAGAGCATCGGTTGATGATAAGTCTGACATATTGAGCCATAGTTATGATAGTACCAAGTTAGATCTCCCGTTTGACATTAACCAGAAATATCTAGTAACCATCCCTCCCAACTGAAATTGATAAATCCCCTACCCTACCAATACCGGTACCGTATATTCTAATAACCCCAGATGTTCACCTGAACTGTCGACCCTCATGTACGGACGGACCTGTACCTGAACCCATCCTTGTTCCATTAAAATAAAAATAAAATAATAATAATAAAATGGATAATAAATGAGCTGATAAAAATAATATATAGAAATATATATATGTATTGCTCACTCTCCAACATATGAGACATACCACCTCCAGATCGAGAATTACTGAATTTAGCGAACCTAGAACGCCTGAGGACATTGGCTGAGCAAGTGATAGTGTTTCCCATAATAGTAATTAATAATATTTGAAGGCAACCCATGTAGCGCGATTACCTTGAACCTTACAACTCCCTATGTTAACTTTACATCCGTTAGATGCCTATACCCATGTATACTCGAATAGAATGATTACCCATACAAAAAGAAGTGTTGGAATCATTATAGCATAATTGGTTATTCGTTCGTAGGTGGTATACCGCGTATACCGGAAATACGAATAAACACGGATATTATAACTCCGTGGTATGTAATCGTTTGGTGCTCACGGTGAGCATGTATCGGTTATGCTGACATGCAGAAGGATATTGAAATCAAATATATTAAACATTAACCTTGTTGAGAAAGATCTATATGTCGGTTGGTGACAAGGATTATGAAACATATTTGAACGTTAACCGACTTCAGGTTAAGTCCATGTGAGATCATATTTGTGGGACATATATATACTAGATACTGGTATGTGTAATATGTATGATAATATTTGGTGTGTATGTATACCTGTTGTTATGATTGAGCTGGTAACGAGTTAAACGGTGAGATTAATATTGATTACTGCGTACGGGATGAGTACGGCAGAATGACATAAAAAGAGTAACTCCAATGATGGAGATTGATATGATTCAGTTGATTGCTCAAAGATAGCAGATGATGATACCGAATGTTGTATCACAGATCACTGCTAGTGTTGATGCAAATGTGATCGCAGACTTATAGATCGAGCAATCACATGATTATGAATATTTCAATTCTTAGTGTTATTACTAAGAGTGATAATGTCCCACCGGATACTATTGTGACTACAAGTATTAGTTATAAACTAAACATGAATAGTAGTCGTAACGAATTAGATCCGGTATGAAGGATATGTTGTTGTTTGTGGTAAGGAAATCATTAATAGTTACTGATGGTAAAGGGAGGAATAGATTAGCGAGTGGATAGAAAAGATCGAAATGGTTAAGGATATTGGTAAGAGTCTAGAACATTGTGTAGTAAAATATGCTACAGATATGTTGGTAGATTATGATGTATCGTGATGGAACACGATGGTACAAAATTATAATTAGAAAATTATTACTCAGATGATATGGTCAGAATTTAATATTCTTGTGCTAGAGTACTTTATTTCGAGTAATTAAGTTCAGAGATTGGAGACTGAGCTATGGAAGATAGAAATGTTGTGTGCTGATCACTTAGAACACGCTAATCGTTTGAAGGAATTGTCGTGCCTGGTAACATGGCTAATTACTCCTGAAACTAAGCAAAGTGAGCGCCATATTGGGGACTAACTCCATCGATAAGGAGTATAGTCAACCCTGTAAAATATACAACTTTTGGAAGGGTTGTGTTACAAGCCAACCTTGATATATTTGACTCTATGGGAAGCGGAATGGAAGGACGTTAGGTGAAACGTCGAGTGTTAAAGAAGAGAAATGATAAAGGAAGAAGAATGTCGAGTGATAGTAGGCCACAGGTGTGGTAAATATGGACGTAATGCCACAATTGTAGAACCAAGTGAAGCCATGTGAACCGACAACCCCAACCCATTCGTGTACAACCACTACGAACCCAACAACTTCAATAACAATCCATCCAAAGAAATCAAATTATGCCAAACAGTTGTACTTGCTATGAATGTGGCAGTACAGAACGTTTCAAGAGAAATTGCCCAAAGTGAACCAAGGTGTCGTTGGAAGATGAACCTCATGACAAGCATCAACCTCTGATCAAGCAAGGAGCCGTGCTTTTGTGAGTAATCCGAATAAAGCACGTCATGATCCAAAGGTGGTACTAAGTATGTGGTAGTTTTAAATCAATATGCTTTAGTGATATTTTTACGGTCGTCGATAGAAGTTAGTTCCTGTTAACCTCCCATCATTTGGAAAGATACCGATTAGTGAAACTATAGAACCCTATACTGTAGAATCGCTAACGGTAAATCCCTAATGTTTAACTAAATTGTTCGGAATTGTCCTATTATTCTGAACGATTAACCTTTCCTTATTGACCTACGACCAGTAAAGTAAAGAAGTTTTGACGTAATAGTTAGCATGGATTGGCTAACTCAACATGAAGCTGAAATCAAATATGAAAAGAAGACGATTAGAAGATCTCCTTCGGACGATGAAGCGATTTGATACAGAGAAAAGTGTACGGTATTATGTTACCACTCTAATCTCATCTTGAGATGTTATAATATTTACGACAAGAAGACGTGGTGTATTTAACAAACGCGATTGCCAAAGTAATTAAAAGAAAACATACAGAAGATATCCCGATGGTACGCGAATTTCCACAAGTTTTCCCAGAAGAACTTCCTAGAATACCGCCAACCCGACAGGTCGAATTCAGAATCGATTTAATACCTCAAGCTGGCCCTGTTGCTAAAGCATCTTACCGACTTGCACCAACTGAAATGCAAGAATTATTGGATAAGGTTTCATACGACCTAGTTAGTCACCATGGGGTGCACCAGTGTTGTTTGGGAAATGAAGGACGGAAGTGTTAGGATATGTATTGATTAGGGAGAATTGAATAAAGTGACGATCAGGAATAGGTATTCACTTCTTCGAAGTAAATGATCTATTTAACCAATTGCAAGGGGCAATTTATTTTTAGAAAATTGATCTTAGATATAGTTATCACCAAATGAAAAATCCAAGAAGAGGACGTTGCAACAACAGCGTTTCGGGCTCGTTACGGCCATTATGAATCCTTAGTTATGCCTCTCGGGCTAACAAATGCGCCGGCAGTGTTCATGGACCTCATGAACCGAGTCTATAAACTTTATTTTGACGAATTTGTCATAGCATTCATTGATGATATTTTGATATATTTGCAATGTAAAGAAGAGCACGAACGACGGTTAAGAAAATTGTGGAAGTGTTAAAGCAAGAGGAGCTATACGTGAAGTTTTCGAAATGTGATTTTGAATAAAGAAGGCATAATCCCTTGGTCATGTTGTAAAGCAACAAAGATTTCACAAAGATCCAAATAAGATAGAAACAATTAAAATTATGCCAAGCGCCGATTTTAAGTCTCCCCGATGGAGACGATGGTTTTGTTGCGTATTGTGACGCATCGCGTAAAGGGTTAGGATGCGTGTTGACGCAGTATAATAAGGTTATAACCTGTGCTTCCCGACAGTTAAAAGTACACGAGAAAAATTACACTACTCACGACTTAGAACTGGGAGCGGTTATCTTCGCACTTAAAATGTGTAGACATTATCTCTACGATACGAAGTGCACCATCTTCACCGATCATAAAAGTTTGCAGCACATATTCGATCAGAAAGAACTGAATATGAGGCAACGAAGATGGGTCGAGTTGTTAAGCGATTATGACTGTGACATCCGTTATCACCCTGGCAAGGCTAACGTCGTAGCCGATGCCTTGAGTAAGAAAGATCGGGTTAAGCCATTGCGAGTGCGAGTGCTGGGGATGATAGTCCAGTCGAACCTTCGAACCTGATTCGAGTCGCTCAACATGAGGCGTTGAAAGAGGAACAATTGGAAAAGAAGGAATCTTACGGCAATGAGGAGAATTTCGAACAGCGCGTGGACTAAATTCTCTACTTCAAAAAAATCGGGTTTGGATCCCGACTCTCCATGACCTTCGTGAATTAATCATTGACGAAGCGCATAGATCGAAATAATCCATACATCCGGGATCGGATTTGACTATCGATGATACGGATATCTGAAAGGATTTTTATTAATGGTCGAGTTTGGAGAAAGATATGGTTACGTGTGTTGGTGAATATTGAGTTATACAAGAGATAAGGCTGCACACCGAAAAACCCTAGGGAACGCCACAACGACAGAAAATTCGCCAATGATAGTGGGAATAAATTACAATGAATTCTTGCCCAAATTCCTGATGATGAAATGGTATCTCGTCGTGGAGTGCCATTTTCAATTATCTTAGATCAAAATAGTCATCCTACTTCCATTATTGGAAGGCGGGGAAGGAAGCATCGAGAGCTTGAAGCTTTATATGGGTGAAGTAATTATCACCAATTTGTTAAATTGAAAATGGGCGTCAGTCAGGACATAAAATTTGAATTGATTCGAGAAACAACCAATCGGATTTATAATATTTAAGACAAGTTGAAAGCAGCGCGTGATTGGCAAAGGGTTTATGCCAACGTTCAAAGGACACCATTGTCCCAGAATAGAGGTGACAAGGCATTTTAAGGCATCACCTTAGAGAAAGGTGATATGAGGTTTGGCAAAACCGAAAATAGCTTCTTAATAAATTGGACCCCATGAGAACTATCTCCATGGTTGGTCACTTAGTTTATTGATTAAAGTATTCTAGGGGCTAAGTACTATACAGGATTTTTTGACATGTATACGGATTGAAAAGTGCTTAAGCGATGAGGCAACGAAGGTACTAGTAATAGAGGTACTCATAGAAGACATGCTTGATACCATAACTAATTCCGTAGGGATAGTAGACGGGAAAACTGAACAGTTTGGACATACCAAGCTTTATTAATTAAGATTAAGTGGAATTCACAGCGAGGACCAGATTATACTTGGTAACGCGAGGGTGAATTCTGAAGGAAAAACCCCCACCTTTCTCTCGAAGGGAGATAGAGGGCGTGTAAAATTTCGAGGACGAAATTTCTTAACGGGGGGAGAATGTAACGATTCCGACGAAACCAGGTATACCCTAACCGGTAGACATTAGTTACGTCATATGTAATGTCGGGTACATGAGTTACCATGGAAATTATACGAGAATACATGGTTCATTGTATTGATTGTACGTGAATATATAATTCACCGTATTGAATATGCGATCAAACGATCGATAGTTATTGAAACCCGAATGGATCGAGGGTTCAATTATAGACGAGATATATGATATTTAGTGATGTTACGAACTATTAAAGCTTCGGGATAAGTGGATTAAAGCACAGAAAAAGGATTTCGATTTAATAGTGCGTCGGTACGTTAAACGAAACCTTTAATACCAAACCGAGCAAGAGATGATCGATCAAGCCGAAAAAGATGCACGATTATTAATACTATGATGTTTTAAGTTAATAAATGTCATGGTTTAAGTTTTTAAATCGGTTTTATATAAATTTCATTTTTAGCCGAAAAACGACCGTTTTAGCCTCGTTTTAAGCCGAATTAGACGTTTAACCAAAAAACGAACCGAACCAGATTATCCAAAACATTATCCAGATTACGAAAATCCGAATGTGTGGCCAAGAATGAAGGAGTGGGTCCCACCCCACACCTTATCCTAGACCGATCGGCCTTCCATGGCTATTATTATTATTTTTTTTCTTTTTTCAAACAACAAAACACAATCTTCAACACTTTCTCTCAATTCCAAAGGCTTAAACCCGAGTGATGAGCAAGAACAACGAGGTAATGATCGAGTTATATGTGTGTTCATCTTCCTTTCTTGAGTGTTCTTGCAAGGAAATGAGGTTTCCAAGTGAAAAAGGGTGAAAACCCAAGATGGAACCGATTCTTGCATGATCAAGTGATGTATACGGGTTATACAAGGGATATTGGTCCAAGAAATGAGTCAAACGAATCAAAAACGAATTTTTACGGTTAAATCTTTGTTTTTGGAATCATAACCGAAACCATGAAAGAAATGGCTTGATCGTGAATGTAACTTGCTTGGTATTGTGGTATGTTGATTGTAGGCTCTGTATTTAGTGGTAGATAAGGCGGAAAGACGAGTTTGTAGCTTGTAGTGGCGGAAAACGAAAGGTATATTCGGTTATGTTCGGTTTTGGGAAATTTGGACAGATTGTTGATGCTTTAGAGTTAGGTCATGAAACTTTACAGAGGTGTTAAACACATAAAAATATGAGTTCTGTGAATTTTTGGTAATTTTTGGATGAAGGATGAATATTTGGTGAGTTTAATGCTCGGTTTTGGCCAAAAATGGTGAAAAATAGTTAAATATCATGAAAAATTCTGGAAAATTTCAGATAAGCTTTTCATTTGATGTATAAGTCACACACAAAATTTGAGGTCCGTTGGAGAAGTCTAAGTAGGCTTTTCGGTTAAACGAGTTCTAGGGATTTCTAGCTATGTTTTAGTAAAAAGGGCATGTAAATGAAGATTTTGGTTCTGAAAAAAATTATAGGGGACTATGTGGATGGCAGGGGACATCCAGGAATAATTTGGGATTTTTCTAAGATCGTTTGGTATTTACGACATATTTAGTGTTTAAATGGTGTTTAAAAATAGATAAATAAATTTTAAATATAGAAATTAATTCTGGAAATATTTTTATAAAATTCCCCACTGTTAAAAGGTGATTTGTGCAAAATTTCAAGATCCGAGAGTGAACGGATAATTATTTGTGCTAATTATCAAACTTTTAAAGTTAAAACGCGTAAACCGGTGAAGTTCGCTTAAGCGAGCTGACTGGTGTATAAAAACCCTAAAAATGAACTATTTTCATATAAATGAATTAAACAAGTAAAAATAAATCATCCGAAAATAATTCGGATGATTTGAGTAATTTTAACATATTTTAACAGTTTCCGGCACGCTAAAGACGGAAACGGGTCCCGCGGCCAAACGGGGCGTCTAAATCGAGCTCAAATTTCACAACTTTACTTAAACTATCAGTCAACGACTATTTTCGGGTCGTGTGTGACCAAACTCATTTTTGAAACATAAAAACGAATAACCGTGCTAGGCACGCAAAACGAGAAAAACGACTAATAGTAATTGGGACCATGGAACTCTAAACGACATCACAATCTGAGTCCGGAGAAGTGTTTCTGGGTTAACATTGCCCCCGGAACAGGTACAGTACTGGGTTAACAGTGTCCCCAGATGTACCGATTGATAAGGTTAAAGATTATATAAACAATAATTGTATAATAACGATCGTGGGGATCACATTACAGATTGGACGTGTTAATTGATAATGATTGTTGTTACCTGCTTGCATGTGCTAAGGTGAGTTTCACGAGCCCCTTTTTCTGAATTGTTTTAAATGTTTTCCCGGGACGGAAGCATGTTACTACTGAAATATTTAAGTACATACTGAACGCATGGATTTGCCTGAATTTTACTAAACGCATGGATTTGCGTGGATTTATATATATTGTTTATTGTACGAGAATCGTACGGAAATGTACTAAGATGGTAATTGTCTGAGTTGTTAATATTGTAAGGTCCCGCAACAGTGTTCTGGGTTAACAGTGTCCCCAGATGTCATTGGAAGTGTTCTGGGTTAACAGTGTCCCCAGAGGTTATTGGAAGTGTTCTGGGTTAACAGTGTCCCCAGAGATTATTGGAAGTGTTCTGGGTTAACAGTGTCCCCAGAGGTTATTGGAAGTGTTCTGGGTTAACAGTGTCCCCAGAGATTATTGGAAGTGTTCTGGGTTAACAGTGTCCCCAGAGGTTATTGGAAGTGTACTGGGTTAACAGTGTCCCCAGATAATATTATATTATGATATGGATTTATCATGGTTTACTAAAATTGTGAAACTCACCAACTATTCGTAGTTGACCCGTTTTCTCACATGCTTTTCAGGTACAATTAAGATGAACTGATTGCTTACGTGCTAAGTGCTTGATGTGTGTAAGATTTGCGTGCAGGATGTTAGGATACATTATAACAAATAGAATTGTGTACCGTATTGTATGATGCGTGTATCACCTAGACGGTAATGAAATACGAGATAATGTAATTTTGAAGTATATTAATGCATTCAATTTTCTTTATAAACAATGTGGTTGATATCAGAGGTGTCTGTCGCATCCCGTTTACGTTTCCGCTGCTGTTGCGGGGTGTTACACTTTCCCTCTTCGATCCTATCCGGAGTATGCGCTAGTGCTGTTTGGGACGAGTCGCATCTGGAGTGATGTGATGATGGTCCTTTATATTCATAACGATGGTCAAGGTAATGAGCCACTGTTTATGTTTTTTATGCATATTTTTATTTTTTCTAACCTTCGTTGTTTTCTTTGTAGAGGTGGATGACCCACTATTGCGGTTGCAGCCCTTGCCTGAGGGTACGGAGATCCTCTTCCGGCAAAAACTAGGTCCTTGGGAGAAGCCTATCCTTACCAGGATTGCTCTAAACTTTGTGTTTCCCCTTCCTATGGACCAGCCACTGCCACCTCGGTCGTTACCACCTCCAGCTTCGTTAACCCAAAAGAGGGTAAGCTGTTTCATGTTTTGTTACTTGGAGCTATGCAACATATTAACTTGTATGTTCACTTGTTCTTGCATGTAAACGGTCCCATTTTGTGCGCCTTCTGAAATGCGACGGGAAGACAACACAAGGTGGCGGTTGGAAGACGATTCCGTCTCCAAAAGGCTCTTCCAAAAGACCTTTCGAGCATGATGATGATGTTGTAATCGTGTCAGACATGCCGTTTGGATTGCCCATCGTGTCTTCGGCGACATTAACGGATTCATCCGTGACTGTAGTGGACACACGTTTACTCCCAGCCACCTGCACCTAGGCTACTGAAGGCCTTGTATTGCCTTCAGTCTTTAAGCCTGGAACCGTTGTGCATACCAATGTTTCCCCTGGTTCCCATCCAATGGTTCCCGGGCTAGTTTCGTCATGAGCAACGGAGCGTTCACTGTCCTACACCACGTGGGGTTCACGGCGGTGGACGATGATAAGGAAGAGAAGGAAGTTCCTCTCTTCAAGAAGCCCCGTTAAGTCTCCAGGTACTTAGGCTTACATTCTTTATATATTTTTTTCCTTTTCAGTTCTAACTGCGAACTATTTTTCAGAGCCGCTGAAGACGTCTATAGGGACAGAAGGGCATTCCACTGCGGTGTCGTATGCTACCGTATCTTTGGCGGAAAGCGCAACTTTTCTGAGGCGATGCCCATTCTTCAATCGGTGACTTTGCCGATGATGACGGGTGTGGTTGGCCCATCTGAGGCCGTAACCATAGTGACGTCGGTGGCTGTGACGGCGGAGTTGGTTGTTCCGTCTGAGGCCCAAACTTCAACATCGTCTTTGAACCAGTGAATGAAACCTTGGGTAAGTTGCCTGAGGTTCCGTTTGAGAAGTCATTGGGCGGGGCATCTGGTTATGCCACATTTTCTGATTTCCTGAAATCCAGGGAGTCTTTGCCGGCCAAGGTATTTATCTATGATGGCGATGAGGATGTATAACTGCCCTCTTTTGACATTGGGGCGATCGTTGGTGGTAAATTTTTTGAGTTTGGTGGTGGCAACATTGGTGGTGCCGGCAGTGTAACAGGGAATGTAGATTTGAACCCTCGTGATTCTATAGAGGCCAATCAGGAGGCCTATCAACCTAAGTGGAAGATTACCCGCGGCTGATCCTTCCATAGTAGTGTAGTTTGACTCCAAACGAGATGAGCCTCCTGATCCTTCCATTTTGGACATTCACTTTTATATTGCCCGAGCTCGTTGCACTTCTGGAAATTCACATGAGTTTTATCTTCACAGATAGGTTCGCCTAATTTTCCATGGATTTTGTCTTCATGAACTTGTTCACCATCTTTACTTTTCCTGTACCAGCGACCTTTATCCCGACCTTGTCCAAAGTTTCCTTGGTTTGAACTCCAGTTGCTATAAATGCTTGCATTTATGTTCTTTAAACTTTCTTTACCAAATTTGTTGGTGAACATAAGTTTATTATGTTTGTCTTCTTCCTCGGTTGAATCCTTGATGCGTTCTTCATAGGCTTTTAATCTTCCAATGGCTTTTTGAAACAACATAGTATTCAGATATGCAAATTGTTCAATTGCAGCAACAATTTGAATGTACTTCTTTGGTACAAATTGAAGTAGTTTTCGGACTAATTTTTTATTATCGATTGTGGATCCAAGGTTGTTGGCTTGTGACACTAGTTGACTAATTTTTCCTGTGAAGTTATCGACAATGTTCGTGTCTTTCATTTTCAAGGCTTCAAACTCTGATTCAAGAGTTTGTAATCTAGCCTCTTTAACCTTGTCCGCTCCCACAAAACGAGCCTTTAAGTCTGCTCATATGTCTGCTACTTTCTTATTGTGAGCAACCTGAAGAACAATTTCTTCGGGCATTGCTTGAAAGAGATATGCGATAGCCATTCTATTCTTCTTAGCATCAACTGCACCTTCTTCTTTGAGTACATCCGAGATTCCAGGAACATAAAAAATTGCTATGATCTTTACCACCCATATTGTATAATTTGTTGAATTCAAAATTGGGCATTGTAGCGTCATTGATGGTCTTGCTTCCTTTATAGATTCCTTATTCTTGTCAACAATTTATTGAGTCTTCCTTCTTCCAATATTGATATGACTTGATGTGCCACTGTTCAACATTTACTTTTTCTTTATGTTGAATTATATATACTTGCGAGTACAACCCTCTGGTCCTTCGGTCACAGCTATATTTGATCAAATCTCTGCCAAACTGCTTTTGATAAATTTTTTCCTGGATCGAATCTCTGACCTCCTGTTACTTGATAGAAAACAGCCCCCTGGTTCTATCGATTGCTTGATCACACCTCTGCTAAACTGCCCGTGACCATTTACTTCTTGAATCGAAAATATTGAACCTCCTGTTTCTTGATAGGTTTTGTTTCTTTATTAAAAGTACCCTCTTCAAAATTAATTATTTTATTTATAAATCAAGTTTTATAATTATTTAAACACTTTTTTATATTAAAATTAATAAAAGTTTCTAAAGAAAAATAACTCACTTTTACTTTTTTGCTTTGGTGTAATTAAGGCCAATTTTGAAAGTCAATATTGCTTTTCCTTGTTCACATTCCAAGACTTACCAAACACAACTAGCTTCGGTTCTTCCAATTCTGGCTATCGCTTTAGGTTTTCCGATTCCTCCTCTAATTCCTTATCGATGCTTTGAACAAAACAGAGGTATGTTTTCCAGTGTGATTTCAGTCTTTGTGTACAAAATTTCAATTCGATTTTGATTACAATATCATCGCGATGTCTGCTTCTTCTATTTTCTGATTTAGCAATCTGTGATGAAGGAATTCACAATTTTTCATGATTTCGTTCTTGATTTCAACCGGAGATTAGGGTTTCAATTTGTGTTCTTTGTGCCTTTCTCTGATACCAATTTGATGTTCCTTCGAATTGATTAACACAATTTAACAGAAATTAAACGAAATATACGAACACTATTGAATATGAACGATTATGTATTCTTGAATTTATCTTGAATTGATGGATTACAATGGTGACCGGTGGTGGTATTTATATCCACTGGCGGTTATTCCGTCAACCGTCGCAACGTTTCAACAAGCGACGTATCACATTGTTTCTAACTTCCCTATTTACAATATCTACACAAACTATTAACTAATTACAATTTACACCCTAACTTTGTCAACTGAACTATTTAACAAAGTTTAGCTAAACTATAATATGTAAACTACATATTTAACGAGATCGGGATTATTCCAACATATTTGTTTTACTCTATTTAATTTATTGATTCAATTATAAATGAATTGATGAGTTTTTAAACAGTGTTTGGAACTAATTTCAATATCCGAGTGAACCTTTTGAGACTGAATGTAAACGGTCCATACTAATTTTTCCGTTCTAGGTCTGACTTACCTAAGAACACCGTCAATGAGGAAACTAAACACTGTGGGAAAACTCCACTTGAGTTAGGTTTCGAACTTAAGACCTCAAGAATTTGAAATCTTAATCATCATTCTCATGCCATTAGACCAGAAGGCTAGTAGCATGCTTTGATCATTAAATGACTAAATCAACTTTTAGTTACAAAATTAAGCATAGATACTAAGTTACTTAATGTGCAATTTTTAAATTATAATCAAGAACAAGACGATAAATTTTTTAAAGGCCAATTTTTATATCTACATTTTCGGGAGGGTAGCAACATTACGACTTGTAAGTTGTGTTTATGCTATTGTACATTTTTCTAACCGTATCTGGTGTTTATTTTATGTTTTTGTCGACAAGTGTTCATTGCCTTTACACGTCATAATCAAAATGTCTCCATTATAAAACAAACATGGTATCAACTATAGCATTCTAATTTTCCTCCACGCAAGTTTCTCCTTCTTCATCTTCTATTTTCCATTTCCGTCACTTAGTTTTAGGTTGTCGCCTCTGTTTTGCAGGTTATGATTATAGATTTTACTTCGTTGTTCTGTTTCGTTCAATTAACAGTACTGTACTACACTGATTGTTGTTGATTTACTTACATTTACATTAGGTTTTAGGGTTTCTTCTTGAGAATGTACTTAGTGTTGGCTGTTTTAATGGAATTCCGTTGTTGTTGGACATGCATGCCAATTGTTTGATGAAATGCCTCATAGAAATCTGTTTAGTTGCTCATCCTGCATGTCAGATGGTTTTGCGTTGGTTTCGGTCAATGAATAGGATAACAAAAGGCAACTGGTTAAAATAAAAAAAAGAAATAAGAAGCTCTACCAAAACTGATGCGAACCCCCAATTAAACAACCGACTTAGAGAATACAACATGGCCCAAAGTAGGCCAATACCTCATTAAACAAGACCCGACACTTAATTAAATAAAACCCGACTTAGATACCCAAATTAAACATAAAAAAATTCCCAAACTGAGACAAATGCGATTAAGCACACCCGAGACCTAATTAAACAACATCCGAATTAGAGAACCCAATTAAACCTTAAAAAATAGCGAAAATCACTTGAAACTACCCATCCCAAGCTCGCTTAAACCACATACTCATCCTTCATTTTTGTTTTGGTAATCGATTAGGATGAAAACTACACCAAGTTAAGATAAAAAGGAAAAACAAACTCACCTAAGGAAACATGATTCATTTTTATAAGTGATTTAACTTTCCTTATAATCTTGCTCAGGATCCCTGGAGGTCGGTCGTTTGCGGTCACTCATAGTAAGTTGATTCACTTTTATAAACATTAAGTTAGTCAATTTTCGTGCAAGATTTTTTTGTTTTGCATGGAATTTCATTGATTCAAAATATATATAAATATGTGACCGATAACCAATATATGATTACACAATTGCGGTTGCAACCAAACATTCCCACACACAATCAACAGTCATTGTTATCAACTATATACCATTTGACACATATATGAACACGAGCCAAACCCCAAAATTGTTAAACACACATGAACCCAAACATGACCTGCTTGACCTGAAAGCTTTTTTTTGTTTATGTACATCCATGAATATGATCATATCTTTATTTAGTAGCAATTATTTGTTGTCTTTGAATGGTGTTTACAATACTTGAAGTGTGCCACTTTTATTAGTCTTTTTTCGTAGTAGACATTACTTACTTTGAATGCATGTGTTCATATATTTTGTCATTGGTCGTCCGTCATTGCTTATTGAAGTTGTTTTTTTATTACATATTTAATGACTATGTATTTACAGATAGGTTTGGCTGTTGCTTTGATTTAAAAGTGGTTAGGGCTGCTTGGTTAGAGGTTAGTGTCTTTCCATCTATGTGTTTAGTTAATTAGAGTTATATTCCCTTTAGTGTTGGTTTCATAGTTTAGATTAAGTCGTTATTTTCATAACATTTTTTTATTTGTTTCTTTAAATCTTTCATTTACAATCAACAAACTAATCTACTAAACATGTCACAACATAAATGACAACGTTCTAATTTTCCAAAACCATCTTTGTCATGCTCCATGTCAATAGATGAGAATAGTAATTGTGAGTCATCTAACGCCTCTGCAAGTCAGTCATATGTAGTTTGCCACCCTAATGTTCTCTCACCATTCTACATTGACAATGGCGATTGTGACAAGGTTTGAGGCTCATGTGGAGCTCTTTTATGGCATGATGAACGTTTAGTCTCAAGATCTTCACGTCAAAATGTTAAATTTTAAAGGTGTTGTAAGGGTGGTATTGTTGTCTTACCACTTCCAAGAAGACCTTATATAACTATCATTCATCTTTTCCAGCAACCCAACTTCATGGCACACTATAGGGCTTACAACTCTGCCTTTTCTCTGACTTCTTTTGGCGCTAAGGTTGATATCAATATCAACCAAGGATCTAGTCCTTATGTTTTCAAGATATCTGGCCAGGTTCATCACTGGCAAGGTTCTCTTTGTTTGTCTCCGAATGAAATATTGCGTTTCTTGCAAATGTATATTTATGACACTAAGAATAAAATATCTAATCAACTTCATGCTTTTAGTGATGACAGTTAGTGTCGCCTGAACGCTAAAACCGTATCTACATTGGTAAACGTACTTGAACATTGAAACGATTTTGGTTAAACTTTTTTGAACTGCAAGAGATCTCATCTCCTATATTGAGACCCCCGGTTTTAGTGTTTGTATTTATGGTTTGATAGGATGAATTCATACGACCAATCATCTGATGGGACCCTTGGGGCCATTATTTCTGATGGTGACCAAACATATCATCAATATGCCATTGTTATTTGTCGCAAAGATGATAGAGTACATCAAATAAGAAAACTACACCTATTGTACATGCCACTGCAGAATCCATTGCTTTTCCCATATGGTAATATGTTGGATGGTCATCGAGTCTTACCTTACGTGTTCCTGATGGTACGCACAACAAAAGGTTGATTGTCAACATGTACTATAGTTATGTCCTTCATGATCGACACAATCTGTACACATTACCTTTGAGAGGTGGTCATCTGTTGCAACAATATATTGTTGATGCTTATGTGTGTATTGAGGAAAACCGATGAGACTATATAAGAAATAATCAAAACATGTTCCATACTGAGTTCCTTCAAGGCATACATGATGGAATACAACATGGTGAAACTGAAACTCAAGACGTCGGTAAACACACATTCCTCCCATCTTTGTTTACAGGAGGACCACATTATATGCATAATATTATCAAGATGCATTGGTCATTTGTAGAGTACATGGTATTCCATAGTATTTCATCACTTTTACTTGTAATGTTAAGTGGCCAGGAGTTGAAAGACACATGTCCAAATTTCCGTTGCTAAAACCACAAGATCGTCCTGACATCATTTCTAGGGTCTTCCAAATAAAATTCAAAGTATTCATCAAATTCCTAAAGACAAAAAACCCTTCTCGTGAGGTTGTTACAGGTTGGTAGCCCCTCTTACTATATTTCTATTCTTAAACTATGTTCAGCCTTTAGAATATAATGATCTAACATCGCTCTCATTTTCATGATATCATAGATGTTTACATGATTGAGTTCCAGAAAAGAGGTCTTCCACATTGTCACTTGCTTCTGTGGGTAACTTTTGTATACAAGATAAAATATGCATATGATGTTGACCAATATATTTCTGCATAGATTCCAAATGTAACATTCATTAATATACAAACCCGAAAACCCGACCCATTATAAAATTTTATACTTTTCGGATCCACGATTATTAATAAAATCTTAGCTTTTATTGAGTATCTGATTGTGTTATTTAATTTTTCATAATTATTGATGTTTTTCAAGACGGGCCAACCGCCTTCTTCTTCTCCGTTCCAAATTCCCGATCTTTGAGTCGTTTTTGCAAGACTTGGATAAACCTATAATACTTTTTTGTTGATAATTAACTTCCTCGTTCACCAAATTGGGTCAAAGTTGCTTAAGACTAGCCTTATAACTAGCTAATGCAATTAATCACTTCAACCTTGTTATTAACGATTTGAAGCCTATAAAAAGCTTCACAAACTTCTACAAATTATTTACCACAAAACCACACTCTCAATTGTGTTCTTGCTTTTCAATTGGTGTTAAAATCCAAGTTTTACCAAGAAAGTCAAACCGATCAAGTTCTTCTTTCTTCTTTGATATACCATCCTCGGGTAATTATTATCTTATTTTTGTACAACATATCATGTGATTATCATCATCTTGTCACTCTAAATTGACAACTGTGGTTGTGTTTTCACTATCGCTCGTCGGCACGTTAATGTTCGGTTAAAAAAAGTTCTATGCTAAAACTGACTTTTACAAAACTAGTAAACAAGACTAAGGATTTCCAACTTGTCACGTCATCTTATCATTTCAAACATGTTAGACATATACCTGAACCAAAACCGAGTTAATGTCTGACCAAAAACATGAACCACTCGTTAAACTTGTTTTATTAAATAATAATCTGTTCGGAACCGAACCAAACTCATTAAAATTAACTACTAATTATTATAACCCTTATTTGTTTTTCCTAAAACTAAAATTAATTGATTAAAAATCAAATAACTAACCTATTTCACTTAAGAATTATGTGCAACGTGTTTACTGTTTTTATGGTGGAAGTTACGCAAACACAAACACATAGTGGGAGGGTCCGACTGGACGTTGAATCACAAGACTAAGCATAAATAATTTGAAACCTAAATTTGTTCGTACATAACCAATTTTTAAGAATGTGAACACAAATGTAGTTCAAGCTGCATATTTGAGACGAAAGTCAAAAAGACCTGTGACTTATTCACAAGAAGCTAAACCACATTTGGATTCTGTCAAAATTAACGCTTCAAGTGAAACTAAAGAGGTCCCCAAGACTGAGGCATGGGCTGCCTTTTTGAACTAATCATTTTACCTATGTGTGAAGAGCTCATCCAAGACTATATCTGGTGAAAACTGGATTATGGATAGTGGATGCTCTCGTCATATTATCGGCAACATCAACATCTTAACACATGTTAAGAATATTCAAGGAGGGTATGTAGCTTTTGCGGGTAAATCGGGGGGAATGATTACAAATAAAGGAGATGTTTCAAATGGTAGTATTACATTTGAGAAAGTTAATTATTGTAATTCGGGGGTAATGATTACAAAAGAAGGAGATGTTTTAAATGATAGTATTACATTTGTGATAAGAAGTATACCCCTGTATTTACTGACAAGGAGTAAATAATACTCAAACCAGGATATGTCATTCTTGAAGACATGGTTATTATGCGATCTCCTCGATCAAATGATATTTATGTTCTAAACATGACTTCTAAGGTAACCACTTCTATTAAAATGTGTTTTGTCTCAAAAGCAACTGAGAAAGACTCGATTATGTGGCATAGGCGTATGGGTCATATTCATGTCAGAAAGATGAAATATCTTATGAAAATGATTTGGTTGATGGGGTTTCACTGAAACACTTCAAACTGACCGATCACTGTGTTGCTTGCAAAAAGGGCAAACAGAAAAAGAAGTCTCACCCATCTAAATTAATTAATTCCATTGATACTCCTCAGAAACAACTTCATATGAATTTGTTTGGTCTTGTGAATCGTGCGAGTATTGCGGGAGATTGGTATTGTTTAGTTTCCACTAATGACTATTCGAGATATTCATGGATGTTATTTATGAGTTCTAAAGATCAGACACCGATTCTTGTACAAAATCTAATCACAAAGATCGAATCACTATACAAGTAAAACGTGAGACGTATTCGGAGTGATAATGGTACAGAGTTCAAAAACAATGTATTGGATTTCTTTTGCATTCAAAAGGGAATTCATCAAAAATATAGTGCTCCTTATGTACCTCAACAGAACGGTGTTGCTAAAAGGAAGAATCGAACACTGATTGAAGCTATTAGAACAATGCTAGCAGATTCAAAGCATCATGTCCAATTTTGGAATGAAGCGGTGAATACTACTTGTTATACGCTCAATCGTGTTTTGACTATGAAGAAGTTGCAAAAGACAAGTTATGAGCTTCTGAACAATCGTAAACCAAATTTGAAGTTTCTAGAACCATTCGGGTGTCCTTGTATTATGTTGAAGAAAGATGCGGGAAAATTCAAAGAAAAAGCTATTGAAAGTTATTTCTTGGGTTATGCATCACCTAAATGTGTGTTCAATTTAACTTTGGGTTGTGTTGAAGAGTGGTACCTTGTCGATTTTCAACGATACACCACGCCTCCCGTTAGTAAAGGGCATGATTGGATGTTTGACTATAAAAGTTTATTTAATTCGTTTACTCCAGTTGTTGATCAACCTGATGAAGACTTGGCGCGTGCTTATCTAGAAGATCAATTTTTATCACTAAGGCCTTCAGTTTCTACTTATGATAATGTTCCACAAGATGATCATCCTGATAATTCTGATGTTATCTCGATTTCGTTAGATGATGGTCATTTTGTTGATTCCTCTTCAGCTCCATTTCTTGAAAGTCATGAGATTGGTGAATCGTCTTATGATGCTGAAAAAAATTTGACTAATTTAAATGATAATGTGGTTATGCCTGAGAATCCGATACTTCGGATTCACACGTATCATCCTTAGGACAACATCATTGGTGATCTTGATACTGGTGTGCAAAAACGTCTTCAGATTGCAATTTCAAGTGATTCTAATGTATTGTGTGCGTATGCCGATATGCACTCATAGGGAATCATGAATCTCACGAAATAAATTTGCTTCTTTATGGAACCGACGAGTGTTCATATGGCGCTTGATGATTTCATGGGTAGAGACAATCCAAGAAGAGTTGCACAATTTAATTGACTGGGTTTTTGGGATCTCATTGACAAGCCTGTTAGAGTTAAAAAGTCTGTTCCAACAAAATGGGAATTTAAATGCAAGAAAGATGATTGTGGGGTTATTTTCAGAAATAAAGCACGTTTGATTGTGCATGGGTTTCATTAGCAAGAGGGCATAGATTACATAGAAGTATATGCTCCCGTTGCTCGTTTGGAGGCTATACGAATATTTTGGCCTATGCACGTTTCAAGAATATTAAAGTTTATCAAATGGATGTCAAGAGTTCGTTCTCAATGGGAAACTTCATGAAGAAGTGTTTGTGTTGCAGCCTCCTGATTTTGAAGATCCAGATTATCCACACCGTGTTTACCAATTGAACAAGGCTCTTTATGGTCTACACCAAGCCCCGAGAGCTTGGTACGAGACACTTGCTAACCATCTTACCGATAATGGTCTCTAACAAGGAACTGTGGACTATACTCTCTTTTACAAGAATGTTGGTGATGATTTGCTCCTTGTCCAGATATATGTTGATGATATTATATTTGGTTCTACAAACGACAAGCTGTGTAAGGAGTTTGATAAGTCCATGCAGACGAAATTTGTAATGAGCTCGATGGGGGAGATAAAATTCTTCTTAGGGTTGCAGGTTCATCAGTCTGATGCTGGAATTTTTATTCATCGGATAAAATATGTAAATGATGTATTGAGCCGATTCAAGATAACAGCCGAAAAAATCCCTTCGACACCTCTTCCCGTGGGTCACAATTTGTCACCGGATGAATTGGAGGATACCATTGATCTAACACTTTACTGAGCAATGATTAGTTCTTTAATGTATTTAAATGCTTCTCGTATTGATATCATGTTTGCTGTTTGTTTGTGTGCCAGGTATCAATCGAGTCCCCGAGTGACTCATCTAGCGGCGGTTAAACGTATACTTCACTATCTGAGGGGTAATCCTAACACCGGGTTATGGTATTCCAAGGATGATAGCTTTGAAATCATTGCGTTTTCAGATTATGATTATGGAGGATGCAAGATCTATTTCAAATCTACTACAGTGGATTGTTAATTTCTAGGAAGCAGGCTTGTTTCCTGGCAGTGTAAGAAGCAGACACCGGTCTCCACTTCAACCATATAAGTAGAGTATGTGGCAGCCTCGAGTTGCTGTTCACAGGTTCTTTGGATCCAGAAACACTTGTGGGAATACGGGTTGAAGTTTCTTACTACTCTCATCTTTATTGATAACTCTGTTGCTATTAGTATCACCAAAAACCCCGTGCACCACTCTAAGACAAAGCATATCGAAATTCGATTTCATTTTATCCGTGACTGTTTTGAAAAGAAATTAATTGATACTGAAAAGGTGCACACGGATTTTCAGAAAGCTGATCTGTTTACCAAAGCTTTTGATAAATCACTCTTTAACTTTTTGCTTGGTTTAAACGGATTGAAAAACTCTTGCTAATATCCTTAAGCTCGGATAATCAATTTTAACTTGTTTTTTTTTTGGTTTCCTTATTTTATGGTTTTGGGTTTTGGGAAGAAAATAAAAAATACAAAAATATTTTGATTCAGTTATGTATAGAGAAAATCCAAAATCATTAAAATTTTGAAAAGTCAAACATTTTGTGATTTCTGTTTGTATAGAGAAAACTCAAAAACAATTTTCCACTCTTTCGCTTAAACTTATGTCAGTTACTCAAATTTAAAGGACATATACTTGTATATATTTTGTTAGATATTTACCTGTAGATATTCGGGCTAGCCATTTACCTGAAAATGGTAAGTAACTAGGGCGACTGTTGTGTGTTTTATTTAATTCTTTCGCTGAAAATTATGTTAGTTATTTAAGTTTGTGGAACATGTTTGCATGTTTGGTCCTGTTATCTACTTGCAGATTTATAGGATAGCCATTTATCTATAAACTGAAAGTGACTGGTGCGACTGAATTTAAATGCTCCTCAAAAATGAGTTTTGAAGCAAAAATAGAAAATGATAGTACATTGATCATCTAGTCCCATATCCAGAAAGAAATAAGCCGAAAAGATTGTGTGCTTAATTTCATTGGTGCATTGATAGGTCTTAAACAAACTGTTAAGGTAAAGCATGTGATATAAATATAAAATACTGCCAAATTGAAAGAGGTGTTAGTCTCTTCCAAAAAGTTTCGGTAATGAAGGTAGAAATGTAATAGCCTGTCATACTCAAGCCTTATGTCTGGTTGATCACCAGAAACAAAATTCTAAATAAATTGTGTCTGATTTATGGTTAACACTGCAATGGTATATGGTTTTATAATCTCAAATCTTGTATTGATGGAAGGCATTCGGTTTCTGGACATTGTGAGTCTTTATGCGGCTTAATTATCTGGGTATTCATAAACATGAATATTTCAAAAGCTTTTAGAGCAAACTCAAAGTCATTAAACTTGATCACTACCGTACATTGTACAAATTCATTACTGACTTGATCACAATCTGCTGTTAGTCATACATTGTTTCTCCCTTGTGCGCGTCTTAATAACATTAAGAAACAGACCTAAGGGGATACAATGTTTGCAAGCCTACAGATGAACTCGTGCATACTCATTCACAGTAAAGGAAGCTTGGTGTATTGCTTGATAATGGGGGTATACCTTGTAGTGGGGATTATGAGCTTAGACTGCTAATAAATCTACAAAAATCTATATTTTAATCAGCAACCTAATGGTTTAATTCAAATTGGGGTGACATGGTAAAAGTCAAATTAAGTCTGAACCGAGATTAGAGGCTGATAATTTCTGATATTCTATGCCCTAATTGAACATTAAAGCATATCACAAAGATACTTGAAGGTTTGTTATAAGATTTAAGTGGACAACAATATCAATGACCGACTTAACACCAATCATAATAATGCTGAAATATAAAACTGCGATGGAAGGGCAATTTGGTCAATATGATTATCTGCTCAACTCACAAAAATATGTGCTGCTTTCGTAGAACAGTTTTATATTTGTAGTTTTTTGTGTGCTTTTTAATTCGAATATATTCAAAAATCCAAAAATATTGTGTTTTCTATTTTTCATTTTCTGCTTTATTTTTTATTTTCGAGCTAAAGGGTACATATTTGGAAAAGTAAATACCAAAAAGAATTTTCCAAATTTATTTAATCCTTTTATTTAATTGTTTATTTTTAAGTTAACTTTTTAACTTATGTGTTTATAACACAAAGCACGTTAGCATATTGAATCTTACTCCGAGTGGTAAGATTTTTTTTTAAGGTAAAGTTCATCTGGACATGGGTTTCGATGCATTATTTAATTATTTAAAGTTAAGATAAGATGGTTTCAGTTTAAATTGATTATTTATTGGCTATTCGTTATAAGAAGTCATAACGATTAGAGTCTATTCGTTCTTTATAAGGATAACGAATGAGGTTCATTTAGGTTTAAATTTGGATAACGAACAAGTCTATTCGTTATCATCATTCGCTTCTACTACACTGATAGCATATGACTTCATTCGTCATCATTATTGATAACTAATGAAGAACGAATCTGAGTTGATTCGTTATGGAATTTAAGTTACTCTTTATTCGTTAATGAGGTTACCGAATGAACCAACTAATAAGACCATTTGTTGTTTGGGAATGCGTGCAAGATCTGTCACTTATAATGAATAGGGGTTGAATGAATAGGCTCATTCATTCACCTCGTATAGTACATTCACAGAACAGACCTCCTTGTAACATCCCAAAATTTCAAATAATAATTTTATATATTATTTCTTATAATAGACAAGTTTACATAAGTTTTTAAAGAAAAAATAAAATAATAAAGATGGAAAGGAAGTAGGCTAATTAGATTAACTAATCATGGACCAAAAAGGAAAGATTGGCCTTAGGTCCATGGGCTTAAGGGAGTATAAATACCCTTTAAACCCTAATTCTTTTCATTTTCATCCATCTTATCCATCTTATTCTCTCTACACCATAAAAAACACACAAACTTTCCATAATTGGCCGCAAGAGAGAAGGTGAGATCCAAGATCTAACAAGCAAAGATTCTTGATTCATCTTCGACATTCAAGCTTGTTACATGATTCAAGCTCATAACCAAGCTAACTGTGACCTAAAAGCACATAAAGGTATGTTCTTGACCTTAAAGGTTACGTTTTTATGAACGGTTTGCCATGAAACTTAACACTAGAGTAGATCGGGTCTAGATGTTTCATAAAAATGCAAACTTGATGTTAAAGATGAACACAATTAACTTGTTACCTAAAGACCTAGCTAAACGGGTTTGAAATTGACAAAGGTTTAAACTTTATACCTAAAATGGGGTTGCATCTCGTTAAGGGAATGCTAACGGGTGTAAAACGGTTAGGATGAGCAGAAAGGTGGTTAAGGTTCATGATATGAACCATAAAACAGTTAACTGAGCTAGGTAAAAGTTATAAAAATAGAAAGATGAGGTGAACACACCTAACCTGAGGGTTCTCGGCCAAGACTGAGGGTTCTCGGCCAAGAATGGGATTTCGGGTCAACAAGAGATTCTTGGTCAACACGATATCTCGGTCAAAAGGGGGATTCGGTTAGACCCAAATTTCTCGGTCACGTGGTCTCGGCTGAGTTCTCTGCTTTGGGGTTCTTGGCCAGATAGTGACATATTGTGGTATGTGGGCCTGACCCAACTAGGCCCAGAAGCCCGGAATGAACTGTGGGCCTGAACCAAATGATGGGTCCAAGTCAAACAAACTAACCCAACTTAGAAATACGTTAGTTAACTAAAAGAACACTAATCAATTATACGGTTAATTAGCGGAATATATATATATATCTAACAGTTAGGCGGTGCACAATTAAAGAAAGGATAACGATTAACGGTGAACGCAACATGATCCAGGTGAGTTTCTAGACTCATTCCCTGTTATGTTTTCAGGGCTAGTGTGCATACTCGATGTGATTAGTTAATACACTTACCTTAGTTGTAAGTGTATGCCTATTATGATATATGTGTAAGTTATGAAAGAATGCTTGACGGTACATGAACAATCTTTGGATATTGCATGTACTGTCAGGAGATAGTTAAAAGATGTGATTGTTTATATATATATAGATATATATTGTATGTATGATGTATGTATGTATGTTATAGATTATGAGAATGAAAGAAAGTATATAAATTTATAAACAGGAAGGAAAGTATGATATGAAGGAACTGACGGTAAAGGTGGCAGACCCTAATAATATCTGTGAAGGAGGGGTGGCAGACCCTAATAATATATGTGAGGCTATAGGGCGAGAGGCTCTTTAAGGTGGCAGACCCTAATAATATTTGTGAGGTTATGGGTGAAAGGCTCTTAAATGTATAAGTATGTGTGTATAGAAAGATAAAGTATGAAGCATGTAAGAAAGAAAGTATGAAAGTAAGAATGAAAGTATATGTACTTATGTATGCATGAAAGAAAGTAAAGAAGGCTAAGTATGTAATATAAGAATGTATTGAATGTTGTATGATTAACTAGAACTCACTCAACGTAGCTGACTTTAAGTATGCACACATGTGAATATATTGAGACGGTTAGCTTGAGGGAGACACATGGCAGGATTGGACGAGGGCTGGCATCTGAGGATTTTGCTATGATGTTTTGTTACTATATTTTACGTTATGTTTTAAAAACAAGATTTGAATGATTGTAACGAATGGTTTAAGCTTTATTTCTTCCGCGAAATGTTTTAATTAACTCTGATATAATGAACTGCGTTTATGAGTAAATCCAACATCAAACGCGAGGCACCGGTAATGGAGCCTTACAAGTTGATATCAGAGCAATTTCGAGAGATTTAAGCATCCTACATGCTTAGACTCAAACAGAGAATGGAATTTAAGTAAGAAAAGAAAAGTAGATGCCAGTTTTAAGATAGCCACGTGTCACTCAAGCAAGATCATTAAAGGTAAAGCGTATGGTTAGGTATAGATGTTAATTGCTATAGAGAGGATATGTGAATGTAGGGATAGGATTAATTGATTTCTTTGATTGATTGACTGTTTGAAAGTAGGACCAGCACAAATAGACTCATAAGGAGGAAGTGTATAGGACACGGAAAGTAACGTGATCAGCCCTAATCACAGCTGGCCACTTTTATTACCTGTTAGCCTTACTATCCTTGTACTAGGCAGTTCCTTGAGTGACGACGTTTGTGTTTTCCCTTTTAGAATACAATGGCTGGAACAGGAGAAAATGTGGGTGCTAGAGGAATTGTGAGGGCTGGAGGTCGCACTGGGCGTCGTGGCAGGCCTCGTCGTGTCTAACGACTTCGGTCGAAACAGCTTCCAACACTGAAGATGAAGGAAGCGCAGCTGGAGGAAACCCGAACAACAACGAAGGGGTTCAACTGATCCCGCAATTCAAGCAGCTATTGTTCAAGTTATAGCCACTGCTGTGAAGAATATGACTCCTGGAGGGTTTGCAAGAAGCCATGAAAGAACTGCTGAAGGGGCGGGTGGTGTGGTAGCAGAGATGAGGAAGAAAGAGGGAGGCCGGTTAGGTATGTGAAAGCTGATGGTAGAAAGAGAGGCCGAGGCGGGTGCAACTATAAGTCCTTCAAGGGATGTGACCCGCCAAAGCTAACCGGTTTGGGAGATGCAATCTCTCTCTCCAATGGATAACCGCCATGGATAGATTATCCGCATTAGCAAGTTCCGATCCGACCAAGCTGTCGGTTATGCCACCCAATCATTTGGTTGTGAGGTGATGTATTGGGTGGGAGTCAGTTGAACAGAGGAAGATTCGGGAAGAGATAAAGGCAATGAAGTGGGATGACCTCAAGGAATTGGTAATGAAGAGATTCTATGCCGACGTAGAAGTTGAAAGAGTGAAATGAAGTTTTTGAATTTGAAGGCGGGTAAGATGACACACCGTGAGTACACTACTGAATTCAACCACCTATCTAGGCTCGTGCAGACCTGGTGAACACTAAGGTCAAACGGATCAAGTGTTACGTGAGAGGGCTACCGAAGAACGTCCGCACATTGGTCAAGGACTAGTAAACCTGCTACTTTTGACTCTGCTGTTGAACTTGTAGAGATGGTTTACGATGATCTGGCCATGAACGATGTGGTGGTAGAAGAGAGAAGGAAAAGAAATGGGTCGTTCCTGTTAACGACCTGGTACTCAGTTGTGGACTCTAAGTAAAGAAACAGAAGGTGTGGGGAAAGGAAGTCGTGTATGACTTGTGGTAAGATGCACGGTGGTGAGTGCAAGTGGGTACTGGTTCTGACGTGTGCCATAAGTGTGGGAAACCTCATGGTGAAGAGTGCATGCCAGGGTCAAACGCTTGTTACAAATGTGGGAAGGTGGGGCATTACGCTCATGAATGCAACGCCGAACCCACATGTTACAAATGCTGGAAGAAGGGTCATATGGCCAGAGAATGTATTGAAGCTGGGGGCGGGTGGGAAGAAAGATGTTGAACCTCAAGGCCAAAGACCAGAGACTACATGCTGACTCAGGAGCAAGCCAAACAAATTCCAGACGTCGTGACAGGTAAGTTTTTAGTAAACGGTATTTCTGCCTCGGTATTATTTGATTCGGGTGCGAATAGAAGTTCGTAGCTACACCATTTGGTAAATTAGCTAAGATGAATGTTGCCTAGTGTCTAAAACTTTTATAGTAGAAACTGCTAGTGACACTTCGGTTAAAATAATAAAAAATGGTGTAGAGTTAGAGGGACATGAGTTCCCTGTTACCTTGTATGTTATGACCTTAGGAGGGTTCGATGTAGTTTTGGGAATGGATTGGTTGTCTGAGTATGAGGCTCAGATAGTGTGTAAGAGTAGGATAATAAGGTTAAAGTCCTTGGATGGTAGCGCGAGTGACGGTTTATGGTGATAGGAAAGTTCTGGGCTTAATGTCATTTTCGATGATAAAAGCCGAGGGTCTGTTAAGGCGAGGGTGCGGTTGCCTACCCGCGTATGTTGTCAACGCTACGACCGAGACGGAAAGAAATGAAAGATGTTCCTAGTTGTGCGACTACCCTGGAGTATTCCATGAGGATCTTCCGGGGTTGCCACTTGAGCGAGAGATAGAATTCCAGATAGATTTAATACCAGGAGCCCAGCCCGTTG